>NC_135551.1:14091002-14186002 GCF_964340395.1 Glandiceps talaboti | reverse complement strand
TGAGGTCGAACCTCACAGATCTTAGCTACGTGATACCTTAAAAAAGTTTTACACATACTTTATACCTGGGCATTACACACCTCCATATTATAAACAAATATTGTTTCATTTAACTGTCAATTAATTCATTTTACTTTTTTAATACGTTATGGTGCAAAATTATTGGCAATATTGGCGTACGGTAGAATATTATATTAATGATAATATATAAAATATTGATAATTTATTCTTTTATCTGAAATAAAAATACTGAACAACTGCGCATCTAGAAAACCCTGAATGAATAAATGAATTCATACTTGATTTAGCCTTTGACTGGCTAAGAAACATTCGCAACCAATATTGATTTTAATTTTAATGAAACAATTTATAGTTTGAAGTGTTGGTAGTGCTTTTCTTGAATTTCCTTCCTTCCTTCCCTTTTCCTCTGTCTGTCTGTCTGTCTGCCTTCTATTATTTGGATTTACAAAAATTTTATTGGGATTTACAAATGAAAAGAATAAGTATACACGGGTGTGAATTTCTGTGTGTGTGTGTGTGTGTGTGTGTGTGTGTGTGTGTGTGTGTGCGTTGTGTAGTCATGGCTTTAGTTTACTTGTAAACATGAAAACAAGTGATATCGCACTATTCCTCTATGACTTTGCGAAATGTTTTATCACATGTTTTATCTCGCAAATTAATCTCAAAAAATTAAAGAATGTTATGAGTCACAAGGGAATATTTATATAGTTGGGGTTAGCAGTGAACCTTTATACACTTATTGCCTGGCTGTGAGGGTGATAGTCGATGTCTCTTGCCACGAGGGCTGGTGTTAAGCAACTATTTCCGAGGCTGAAAGGTGTGCTATGAAGTCTACTAGTGCCCGGATAAGGTCAAGCCAGAAGCATTTTATAACACATCATAGTCTCTGGCAAATGTGTATGTTTTCATATAGTCATGACAGATGACTATGTAGGGTAGAAATCTAACACTACTATCGTAATAGTCCCCTAGGGAAAACAGAAAACAAGTATTACAAGTATATGCAAATTAAGGTCACTATGGGTCACTGGTCCATGCAAATCACGTTAAGGTCATGATTCACTCACTCGTTGTCACATTTAGTGTTATCTTATCAGTTGAGGACCATTTCACTTGCCGGTCACACCACCAATTTCATTCCTAATGAGAACTACATGTAGATACTCAACTGAACTTCCTATCTCCAGCTTCGAAAATTGTACCAAAACATTATGTCATAGTCACTTGAATGTCGCATGGTGAGACAAAATAACCATTCGCTTAGTATTCTGCAAATGAGTTCTTTTCTGTCATTATCGCAAAATGGATAGACGGATTAGGGAACGCGTTGCCTTATGGGAGTCTGTCGATATACACATGAAGTTGTAGAACATAAGGGGCGATATCGAGCTATTTTCAATTTTGGTCAATTTAGTTAGAAGGAGTCGAGGGGATGGGGGGGGGGGGGGCTGAGACCTAAGTATAAGAATTTAGTTTTTATCCTACATTGAACTATTGATCTCACACCTTTAAATATTCGTAACTTCTAAGTCCTTATTACCCTCTAATAACAATCGCGCGTAATGTAAGTGATGTAAACTTGTTCATTAAATATCAACGTTCTTTATACATAAGCCGTCATTGGTCAGAATCGAATCACATGACCTTCCTTAAATAGACTATTGCCTACGAAGTAACATTGCTCGCGTGTGCAGACACTTTTGCCCAGCACTATTGCCCGCTGGTCCAAAGCTTACTTCGACCATTTCGCATCTATTCTGCGCACTATTCTGTCGATGATGAACAATGATGATGAACTATAGATGGCCATAAGAATGATTGGACGAATGGGGGACAGTTTAATAATCTTCTCATGACATATGTTCTCGGGCAATATCAAACTTTAATGTCTTCTCACGGGCTGGCACTCTTTCCCTAAATTTTGATAACTCCCTCCCATTGGGAACCATCAACATTTTGGTAAAGAGTGCCAACCCTCGTACATGAACTAAATCCTGAGCGACCCTGCTTATTTGATAAACAACTCTCCAGAATAAAAAAAAAATAAGAAAGAAAACATATTTTCCTTTTGAGTGGTGTCACTTTGTAATCGATCGACGTTAAAACATTACCTTAGAAGGCCAGTGCGGCAAATAAGACATCTCTGTATGTAAATCCATTGACAATTCCAAAGGTTCATCACTAGTTGTCATTACATCACTGGCAACTTTATCTCTTAACGCAGTACCACCCTGGTATACGTATGAAAGACTTGGGTAGCCCATGTTAACAATAAACGTATTGAAATCCATAGCTGTGTATAATGGTAGTCCTCGGAATAGAATAGCACCTGTCAAGTGAATAAATCATGTGATAAAATACATTTTGAGAGAGAGAGAGAGAGAGAGAGAGAGAGAGAGAGAGAGAGAGAGATCTAGAGAGAGAGAGAGAGAGAGAGAGAGAGAGAGAGAGAGAGAGAGAGAGAGAGAGAAGGACAGAGAGAGGAGAGACAGAGAGAGAGGAGAGACAGAGAATGGGAGACACAGGCAGGCAGGCAGACAGACAGACAGACAGACAGACAGACAGACAGACTCACAGACTCACAGAAAAAGACATGTAGACAGGCAGGCAGGCAGGGAGGCAGACAAAGAAAGACAAACAGACAGACAGACGGGCAGGCAGGCAGACAGACAGACAGACAGACAGACAGACAGACAGACAGACAGGGAGAGACAGAGAGGGGGGAGACAGACAGACAGACAGACAGACAGACAGACAGACAGACAGGCAGGCAGACTCACAGAAAAAGACGTGTAGACAGGCAGGGGGGCAGACACAGAAATACAGACAAACAGCCTGAGACAGAGACAGAGACAGAGACAGAGACAGAGACAGAGAGACCGAGACAGCCAGAGTAAGAGACTGGTTTAATTTGAATCATTTAATGATCTACACCAATTAAACTATATAGCACGCTTCAAATTCCATATCATTTAGCACATACGTCAGCCATGAGAAAGCACACATGTACTCTAATGCCTGTTGGTATCATTTTTAATTGTATTAGGTATTTTGCATAATTAATGATTTTTTGATAATTAGTCAATATGTTAACTATGTAAACTTCAAACTTCATACAGTTTCGTATCATTAATTCTCCAATTAAGTGGTACATTATGTATTATTACCTATAGGTAAGAATTTTACATTCCAAGAATGTGCACGGCTCAAAAATCTACGGTTTTGCTCTTATGGGAGGCATTCCGTTTAAATTTGATTATCTCTGGTTTGTAATGCGACGCTAAGGGCGGCCCTTTTTATTTTTCTGTTTCTCATCTCCCGACCGACCCTAATTTGCAGCTCCGACATCAGAAAAAAAAAAGTTTTTTTATTTCCGACCGACCCCTGAGCACAGCAAAATTGTAAGGTTCCCCATGGCGTCTTAGGCCAGTTCTGCCGAGGCCACGACCTTGCGACATTGGCCCCCTAAAATTACAAATGAAGCAATAATTTTCCCACCTTGCGTCGCTTTGGCGCATTCATTTTACGGCAGACATCAAAATTATCTAAGTCCACGGCCGGACCAGGCCAGGCTCTGACTCGACGTCAATCCCACAAGAAGTATACTGACTGCGTATTTAAGGGAAAGCTTTGTTGACATCATATAAGATACAGTGACAACGCGCAGTTCTATTGTTAACATAAAAAATGCCACAAAAAGATCAACTTTGATAAACTTAATCTACAAATTAAAACATTAGAGGGATTAGATGAGACGTCGAAATGGACGTCTCTCGTCACGTGTTTTGTCTACTGTCACTGTCGTGACCTCTGACCTAATCACTGACGTGTGTGAAACACTGAACTTGCTACCGGAACATCTATCTGCCTTGCCACAGCTCAGAAGCCTTCGTGAACCAAATTTATGGAACAGGTTGTGATTTTCATTTGTTGATGGGTTAAATTAAATGAGTACATGTGTATTTTGATTCCGAAAAAGCTGTGTTAGGGGATCGTGTTGCATGATGTTGACAGTGCTAGTGACACATGTGAATGTTGGGCACTGAATCAATGCGTAATCACAGGCATGGCCACGATAGACGGCCGATGCATGTGCGCCCGCGGTCAGACATGAAGAACGAACTTGTTGTGCAAATCAGAAAAAAATTAATGTAATATTTACAGAGCATCCCAACTTTGACTTTGTTGATAGTTTTAGTTAAAGATCCAAGTTCTGAGTTTCAAGGACACCTAATGTCAGCTTTCCGTATCATTGCAAGTTTACGGTACGTAACTATGCTGTCATTTGATATAGCAGGACCAAATCATGATATACAGCCAGTAACGGTTAATTAATAAAAAGTAAATAATTTTAAAGTTTGTTTGACTATTATTTGTAAGTTTTTCGTTCACATTTGGTACTTTTTAAAGTCAGCGATTTTTTTTCTTCAAAATGTCATGAATTTGAAGAGGGAATGATAAACACAGCAGTGTACTAACAATTTTAAAAATGAAACAAGTGGTTACAAGTTTAGGATTTCTCAAAGTTTTTATTCAATCATATGTTCACTGTGACTTATTTAGAAGTTGTTCTTTGTCCTTGTCTGAAAAAAGGGAATTATAAATTTGAGCACTGCTATTCATTGATATTCAGATTAAAAATTGTGCCTACCTGGCTGTCCAATCTTTCTAAACAATATATCATATATATATAACTCGGTGAGTATCAATCTGCTAAGACAGTGCTCTATACCGCAGTGGCAGAGCGTTTTGGTAGTACTGGAACTCTTTCTTGGTTGTAACTCGGTGTTTCACGCATAGTGCGATCATCAGACTATATATATATATATATATATATATATATATATATATATATATATATATATATATATATATATATATATATATATATATATATATATATATATATTTGTGGCTGTTCCATTCTGGGTCTGGTAGCTGGTTGAGTAGAGTGCTCGACTTGGAGGAGGAGCGTATGTAACTCGATGAGTATCAATCTGCTAAGACAGTGCTCCACCGCAGTGGCAGAGCGCAATAATTGCGCTTTGCCACTGCGGTATAGAGCACTGTCTTAGCAGATTGATACTCACAATTGTGGTCTGAGATAATTTATATGAATATTTCATAGACAATAATAATTGACCCCACTCCCTGTCAAATGACACCACTTTTTGGAACCAAGGGGCCTGTGTCCCCACTTGTTGGAAACCTTGGCAGAACACCACCGTCTAACCACCCACCCCCCTCTCACCCACCCACCCACCCACCCAACCCCTTTGTTACGTCAGAGCTGCATGTGTCTTTCATCATGGCAGAAGCCGTTGAGGTTTGATGAGGGACAGGGCTCAAAATTAATACTGTCACGCGGTACATTTTGCTGCAATGTAATAATAGCTCAGAATATTTCCATCATTTTCAAAATTATGCTTAAAATTGGTAAAAGTCATACTGCATTCCTAATTTCTTGACCAGTTTTTAGCTTTAAATCAGTTGTATTATCAGGGAAATGACCGACTCCATAGCGTTTCATGGCCCATGACATGCATGACCTTTGAAGACATTCCGATGTTTACATTATTACTTTTAATTACTTTTAAACAGTAAATCCCAAAGGGGTTCTGAGTTCTAGAAATGTTTACATGTTATCTGGTGGATTATTTTGACAAGTTCACACTGAAGAAAAATGTTTCATAGAAGTAATGGTTTATATAAATGAAAATTCATCTAGCACCATGCCACTTTGATTAATAGGACGAATGTATTAGTACTCCTGATAAAATCACACAATAGTTCATGGCTACAGATAAGGATGATAAGTATTTAATCATCTTCTTACAAAGTTGTTCTACAGACTTGTCAACCTTGCTAAAATGAAGGAAAGAGACTTGTAACAAGGAATTCAATAAAGAGAAGAGAAATGAAGTTGTATAGAGACTAACAGGACAGAAAGGACAGAGAATAGAACTGAAAAAATACATTTTTTTTTCTTGCCCCCCCCTTTTTTTTTATTTCGCCCGCCCGACCCGCCTGACTATTCCATTGGAGATGAGAAACAAAAAAAAAAAAAACCTCACCCTAAGCAAGGTCTGGCATTGTCTCCCAGTAGCGACAACAATTGATGACATTCTGTAATCACATTTGTTTGTCGTCTTTTGTGTACGCTTTATGTCCGGTATTAAAAGCCTGGTGGCAACGTGACCAAGCAACGTGCTTGACGGTGTAATTTTGTGTATGATGAAGCCATGAGTGCAATCAGAACTATACATGTCTCTGCGTATATTGTATTTTACAAACATGACCATTTTACAATAAAAAGAGTTTCATTTGTAGAATACATGTAACCCTAGCCAATTTGGCACAGGAGTATGTCAAGACACGACATTATCCCAACAACCATATTAATCTCTGGGGGCGCACAGTACAGGGCTAGGGATACTGGGATACTAGTATACGAGTACAATTATGCAGTAGATACATACAAACAACCCAAGTTTTAGCTATTTATGCGAAGCTTTGAGGACTGTGAGAGAGTCTATGTGAAAATCAACTCTGTCAAACGAGGACAAAACAAATGCTTTATCACAACTGTTTTGACAGACTTTCATAATGCTTTTTCCACATGTTTGCTATATTTTCATGACACTGGATGGAAGAGTGGAATGGCTACCCATCGTAATATGCACTGAATTCCAAAACTTACGTGAACCCCCCCCCCCCATGTCAAATTATTGGCCATGGCATCCGCCCTAGTTTTACCCTCATCTCTTTTACATAATCTAAGGGCATGTTTAAATATAGCACGGGTTTTCCACATGAGACCAAACAATGGGCCTGATTTGGGTCTGCCATTTACCACTCATACTTTGAAAGCATCCCGAGCAGCATTATGAAAGTTACGCACATGCTCATTCCATCCGGTAATAACATTGAAACCAGATCCATTGAACGTTGAAGTTGGAATACAATTGTTGGCAGCTGATTCAAGACATGTAACGATATTCGCGTATAAAAACGTTTGTAACCCACGCAGGTGGTCCAGTCAGATAGTTAGCCTGCAGTCAGCACAGTAGGGAGTCATACAAAGCAAACAAAGATAAGCAGTCGTTTGGTTTTGAATGCCTCATTTGCATACAAGTCAGTGTTTTTTTCAAACTCTAATAACATTTCACGGTGAATTTACAGAAACGTAATTTTTTCACGAGATTGTCAAGGACATTCAGAGGGTTCCATTGATGTATTTTTTGTGTGATATTACTATTAAGTAACTGGGTTCTTGTCGATTCAAAAAATCCTGTATGGTTACACCACCATGATTTCCAAACAATGTATTACTTTTTAGTGTTTCCATGTACTCCACTATTTCAAACTACCCATATAGTTAGAGGAACACTTCAACTACATTACCTATGAATGTCAATCCATTTAAGTTTGCGTGAGGGCCAAGTCCAACCTTTTTAGGTAGCAGTGCAGAGAGGTCACACTGTATCAATGAGTTTTCAGTGGTGGTGGGTGTTACGTAACAGCCACGTTGGGGTCATCTCTGGTCATTTACTGAGGATTCTATTCTACTGCACACTTTTCTTACAGCTGATACTACATCTACAGTCAATATCATTTGTCCATGGTCGAGTTGTAGTTTCCCTTTTTTATATTATACAATTTCAACAGTTTTATCAACAATCTGTATAGGAATCAGGAGGGGTAAATGAGAAACTCACACTTAGTCAGTGTTGTGCATGTTTTTCATCAATCCTTTACACAGTAATATATCATGGGACAAATGTTTGCGCATACTTCCACTTAGTATAGCTGTATTTTGTTCTGTTTGACATGATATTTAACTTAAAAGGGGACTACTAAAGTGACCATTATAGGTGAGAATGGGGTTTGTAACAAGGATTTTGAAAGTATCAAAAAGTGTGTAATGGTACAATGATTAATAGTTGTTTCTCCATCTTTTAATTTCATGTCATTTATTGAGTTACAATCTTGAACTTGGTATGTTTTTACACGTTATTTTGACTTTTTCCAAACATTTCATTCCAAGCTGAGCTAAAGTAAAAGGACATGCAACTCCAAAGCAGAATGCATACACAAGTATATCACATAAGGAAATACACGTTTTACTTATAAACACTTGTTTATTTTTTAAATATATATTTTTAAAATCAATATTTACATATTATATAATCTCTAACTGCTCTTCATCACTATCTATGTTCATTTCTTCCAACACATTCTCTGGCCAATCCAATGAGAATGGGGTTTGTAACAAGGATTTTGAAAGTATCAAAATCTGAGAAAATGTCTGACTGAGTATATATTTCCTTGTGGCCA
This sequence comes from Glandiceps talaboti, assembly GCF_964340395.1. Classification (NCBI taxonomy): domain Eukaryota; kingdom Metazoa; phylum Hemichordata; class Enteropneusta; family Spengelidae; genus Glandiceps; species Glandiceps talaboti. The sequence goes on along the minus strand of NC_135551.1, from coordinate 14,177,644 downwards.
ATCTTGAAAACTTTAATAATCTTACGATTTGCTTTACCCATCTTCGTGATTGGTACAATAGTACCATTGAAATAGAAAAACTTGCCATGTTTCACTATAAAAAAAACATAAACATATTACAAGTTACACACAAGGTTGAAATTTTGTTTTGAGAAATAATACAATTAAACTGCAACCACTTGTAATTGTATCAGAACAATGGCAAATAGCAAACCCATATTAATAATCATATAACTTCTACCTTCTTCAATGCATTTTTTGTTGTTTGTAATGTTAAACTTTGTATGGTTTTGTTTTATTTGGATTTTGTTATGTATGTGATCGAGTGTATCACCCCAAAAAAGTTTTACAATAAATGAAATAATCACAATTAAATAATAATATATAATAATGATGATGATGATGATAATAATAGACCTCAGCATTTCAGTCATTAATACACAATACAATAGCTCCCTTATTCTAATATACACAAGTACATTTAAACCCACTTTCACTTGAATTTTTCACTTACACTTACGTATAATCGCAACCTATAAAGTATTAGTTAGGTTTACATGTACAGCCTGAGTACTTGGAATGTCAAAGTTACACAACATGAACAGCAACTGTTGGATATTCAATGTACATGCTTCTCTTTTTCTAAAACAAAACTACAATAGTTACAAATGTCCTAATACGAACAGCAAGAAAGAAATGTTTGAACATTGACCACTGCATTGAGTTTTCAAATAATTATGTACATTGGAGCTAATACATCCATGGTACAACGTAACACTGGATTTTACCGTGTGCTTTCGAGTCATGCCAGGCTTTGAAAACCAGAACATCATTCGTTTCGTACTGATACAAAAATTCCACACCGATCACAGTTATTGTTACTCCACTTATAAATGCAATCTCACTTTTACCCGTCACTTACCAGTTTCACGGGAAGAGCTGTGTAATTTTCGGTTGACCCGTCCGTCTGCCTTTCAAGATCGCTCGGACTGACTGGTTCCCGCAATAATAACGCATGGCCATGACAACCTCGTTCATGTAGTATTTTAAATAAAGCTTATAATTACAACCGTAACGCATTTGATTACACAAATATATATTAAGTAGACTATTTTTGTAAAAGTGTTCATCAAAGAGTATTTCTTTGGTACGATTTCTTTCACTAACCCTTTAACCTCGACAACAGATATAAACTTGTAATTTCCACAGTTGGAACGAGTCAGCGTATGACGTCATAAAATAACAAGGTTGACCTAGTTAACGCGTCCGCTTCTTGTGCTAGGCTTGTGACGGAGGGTCGATTTCGCCGTCGATTTTCTCCGTTGTTTCGAGCCCCCACTACAGGAGACTTTACAGTTCTGTTTTTGAAGACATGTAAAAACGGAATTTGAACTTTTTTATCGTATTTTTTTGTGCGTGAAACATAGGTCCTTCATCCGAACTCGTGATAGCAGAATCACATTTTCTAAAGACTGTTACGGTAAAACTCCGTAAAAAATTCGACACATGAAGACGGTACTATTGTAAATATATTGTGAAAGTTTCGAGCTGGTATCTCTCTTAGAAATATCGAAAATGCTCTTTTGAAATCTTTGAGTTTAGCGTGAGTGAGCGTTCACTGTGGCGTTTAATTAATTCGTTTGATCTTGCCGGCCATTTCCGCAGGCTAGCGATCCGACTGGTCAATGTTCTTGCAATCAATTCGAATCACGACACACAATAACTTCACTGGGCATTTCATGATTGTGAAATACATTACCAGTAGGATTCTTAATCTTATAGGTGCAAAAAATATGTGGTGTAGCTTTACTCCAATTATTTGTCCCATTGGGGTTGCACTAGCTGCAATAATTGTAGCGTTTGGTGTGATTTTGAGGGCTTTATCGTGCCTATTTTCGTTCCGACGTCTAACCCGAATCAAACGCTACAATTCCTCTAATGCAAATGCAAATAGACGAGACCACATTGAAAACGTGAGCGAGGGGTCAGCGTACTACCCGTTTCAAACTGCTGCATGCCTTGCTACATTTGCCGATTTTGACGGAATTGGGGTACCTCTATCTGAACACTTCTTTGGTCTTGAAGGCTCCATAATTAATGCTGGCGTTAGGAAATGTCCGATATTTTGCCAGGTAAGGCGTAATTTAGCAGAAAAGTCCGCCCAATTTTGCGATTGAGATCTGAATCGCTTCCGTTTATTTGCATTTGCGTTAGAGGAATTGTAGCGTTTGATTCGGAACGAAAAAAGGCACAAAAACAGACGAAAAGCCCTCAAAATCATATCAAACGCTACAAATCGATGTGCAAAGATTGAGATTAGAGTTATAAATCTGTAGAGAAAGAAAAATTGGTTTTATCTTTTTCATTGGCAACTTTGATCATACTCCATGTACTTTGAGTGCACCATTAATTTATTCGTGAATATTAATTATGCAAATTAGCATGGATATTAATTAAGTTTAAGTTAAGCTTGGCAGAACCCTGGCTACAATTATTGCAGCTAGGGTTGCACATATTGTACTGAATAGGTTCAGCTTGAACTAAACCTCCTGTCTTTATATTGACACGTATACAGATACACATACACAGTTATTCAAAAAGTGGTTTCACTCACCTACGTTATAGAAAATCAACGAATGATTTATAAAAGAGAATTAACATATTTTTGTCAACTTTGAAAAAATAAGCGTTGTTGACCTTTACGTAAAATTACATCAGTGTTATTCTCCCATCTCAATTTAAAATTTACATTGAACCCAGATATTTATACTGCACTACTACCTCCACTTCTTTACATTTTATGACTGTTTACCTTCGGTCGTGGTGCATCTCTCCTTAAATCTATGCACATGTCTGTGGTCTTATCAATGTTCAGTTCGGGAAAGAAAGTATTACACCAATTAACAAAATCATCAACTATAGGCTCATGATCGCTTTCATGATCTTGGAGTAAACTAACAATGGGTGAATCATCTGCGAACTTGATTAATATGCGTATGTTGATATTACGTAATCTCGCCCAAGGGCCAATCTCGTCCCTTCTGTCGCGTAAGTATGACATCAGTATCACATGACTTGTCTCGAGCGACGTCAAAAAAAAGTCCCGTTGCAGTAAATATACCTATATATATCGTATATATATATACGATGAATTCTAAGTTGATTAGACTGGCTACGTCGTTATATCACGGAAGGTAAAACTTGTATCAGTAGTTTAATTTTATAATACACCATAATTCATAGCATTTAATTGTCAAGTAAGCTGGCGAGAATTTTTCTCTGTGAATAGTCGAACGTAGCTCCAATACGCCCATGTGCAGTAGTTAAGTTATCAACCACAAGGACGTCACTAGTTTGCCACTGAAAACCAACAGCTTTATTCCATTGTAAAATGCGCATGTGCGAAATCTCGTTGTCGGTAAACTCTTCTCCATCACCATAGCTTGTATGAAGGGGATACTGAAAATGGTAAAAATGATAAATGTAATTTTAAGGATAGATACGTATTAATAAATTAAATAAAAACTTGTCCTCTGTCATGTTTGTGTCTGCACTATATCGTCTATTCACGTTTTGAATAACTATTCCTCTCCTGGTCTAAATTTGTCTCGTAATATTTCGCACTCTGTCTGTCTGTCTGTCTGTCTGTCTGTCTGTCTGTCTGTCTGTCTGTCTGTCTGTCTGTCTGTCTGTCTGTCTGTTTGTCTGTTTGTCTGTTTGTCTGTCCTCTAGATCTCTCTCCCCATTTGCCTGCCTATCAATTTTAGCACAACTGTATTTAGGTTCAGTACTGCTATAGGCAGTCAATCTCAATGTGGAATAAGGGAAAAATTGAAAGTGTGATGCATGACGAACTGTACGTGTATAGCCACATCTGGCGTTTTGTACAGTAATGGACAAGACAAGACAAGACAAGGCATAGTGAAATGTATCTATGTAATATGCATAGTGAAATGTATGTATGTATGTATGTATGTATGTATGTATGTATGTATGTATGTATGTATGTATGTGTGTGTGTGTGTGTGTGAGTGTGTATGTATGTATGTATGTATGTATGTATGTATGTATGTATGTATGTATGTATGTATGTATCACTTTCCAATGACGTACCTTTGTGGGTTCCTTTTCTTCATTCATAAATGCAGGATGAACTTTATAGTAACTTGAATGGCTACTAGTAATTTGATTAAACCAAAGCTCTTCACCAGTAGTAGGATGATTAATAGTTGCTGGCAATGTCACATATAAAGTTATAGAGTTATCGTCATTCCATGTAACTTCGTACCCTGCAATTGATATATAAAATTTGATTTATCATTTATGTTAATAATAGACTAGGCCTCCTCTCATTCGATTTTTTTTTTGAGTTATGTGCGATGATGCGATGGTCGAATTGCGATCTGCACGTTGCAGGTCTAAGCCTCACCATTGGTTTTTTTTTTTCTGAATTGCTAAAATTCTTGTAATCGGGCAAGATTTGAACCATGATTATTATCAACCCAGCTGTATAATTGGGAACCAGAGAGCCAGTGAGTCAGATATACATACATACATACATACATACATACATACATACATACATACATACATACATACATGCATGCATACATACATACATACATACATACATACATACATACATACATACATACATAAAGACAGACATAAAGACAGGCAAACATACAGACAGACATACAGACAGACAGACAGACAGACAGACAGACAGACAGACAGACAGACAGACAGACAGACAGGGAGGGTTGGACTAACGTTTGTTACAGAAAACTAAACAATGCAAACATAATAATGTATTGAAACTTTCATCATTCAATTCGTTCCTTGATATTTTAAATTACATGTTGAACAAGTGTTGATTAGGTAATTAGTACAATTAACACGTAAAACATAATTATATAAGCATACATGTATTCCATTGTGTGGGGTGTGTGTGGTTTGATATTTTGTATTTCTATAAAAATGTCCGAAATGTCCTTATTTTCAATACGATCAATATAGCTCCAATTGTGTGTGTATGTGATGGACTAGATGAATTTCAAATGTGATGAGGTATTAGTTGAACATTGTCTAGAAATGATACATTATAATACAATGTAATTAAGATTGATCATAGAGGTTTGGTGTTTTTCATTCTCGGTTATAATATCACCTATAAAACCAGCTAAAATCAAAAACTACCCTGCAAAATATTTCTCCCATTATTACTAGCTTATGGTTTAAAAAAAAATCAACTTTCTACATTCTATGAGCAGTCAAAGTTATTATCTGCTATGGTTGTCGTTCTGTATGGTAAAGTAGTATATTTATGTCTAGTTAAAGGGCGTACTTGATTCCAAACTACACCATAACACAAACACAAACACAAACACAAACACACACACACACACACACACACACACACAACAAACACAAACAAAACAAACGAACAAACAGACAAACAAACACACAAACAAACACAAACAAACACAAACACACACAAACAAACAAGCAAGCAAGCTAACAAACACACACACAAACAAACAAACAAACAAACAAACAAACACAAACACAGACACAAACACAAACACAAACACAAACACAAACACAAACACAAACACAAACACAAACACAAACAATGCAACACAAAGCAAAAGTGCGCCAATGGCTTTGCAGCACAACTGGGAAGTTTGTGACTCCTGTCAAAACGTTGTTTATCCCACATGCCAGACCATCGTCGTTGTTGTTACCCATACCATATTTTAGTGTTGCTCTGTGCAGTTTCTTAGCTTCAGGGACTGGAAGATTGTATGCAATTCACAAAAATATGCCTAACTAACTATTCCTGTTATCTTTGCAATATTTACCACCGTCATTTTGGTTGTTGCTCTGGATGTGATCTTGTTGTTAGGCTAAACATGGGATGATTTCTTTTGTTTATCCGTGTGTCTAACCAATCCTGTGGCTGTCTTTGCAATATACACAATATTTTTCTATTGAATTGTCATGGGTGTAGTCTTGTCGCTAGGCAAACATGGGATCCTTTTTTAAATGTTCATCCTTATGCCTACCGATCCAACCTTTGCAATATATACCATCATTTGGTTATTGCTATGGGCGTGGTCTTGTTGCTATGTGTATTTGCATGCATTTTTAAAATGTTTATTCACTTGCCTATCAATCACTGTATTTACCTTTAAAATATTTCCCATCATTTGATTGTTGCTATGTGCGTGGTCATTTTGTTATACATATATGCATGAATTTTTTGAATGTTTATTCACTTACCCACCCATTTCTTTATCTTTGCAACATTTACATCGGAATTTGACTGTTGTTATCAACATGGTCTTGTTGCTAGGTATAATTGCATACATTTTTAATATCTGTTCACTTGCCTACCTAACAATGTTGTCATCTTTGCACTATGAAGTACTAGTTGGTTGTTGCTATCGGCATGGTTTGTTTTGACCAAAATACCCACAACATTTGCTAAGATAGAAAATGATTCATATCAACTGGATACGAACAAATGACTAGAGTTATTCAAGGTAAATGTACACCAAATATCACAGCAATCCGACCGTGATTTTAGAGAAGTCGTAAATCGCCTTTCCCCCACCCTAAGGAACATGCATATCAAATATCAACGTATCTATTTCGAATGCCGATTTCAGAAAAGAAGATGAAAATAGAAGAGGTGATGGACGAAGACAGAATCAACCTAACCCATAACCCAATTCAGCTGTCTCAGGGAAGCCCAAAAAGTTAGTGTGGGCTAGAACATCCTCCTCCACCCCTCTGCATCAGCAGCCATACTACTTTAATATCATGTAGGGATGTATCATACAATTGTACATCTATAGTTTGTGTATAGGATGGGTGTAACATACAATTCTACATAAAGGAATCTCCCTGTAGAGTTTAGCAGGGTTGGAGGTTGGGGCATTCGTTTTGTTAAGTGTGCAAAGGGATCCAAAATTATATACCCCCCCCCCCTCCCCTCCACGCCATAGTAGTGCCCATTCCCTGACATTTCGTATCTCTTGACTGGTTGGAGTTTCCGTGAAACTGAAAAAACAAAAAACACTTGTTTTTCAAGGTGCACACTACTATTAGATGTAAGTGCTTGTAGTATTGAATTAAATTGTAACTGTAATTGTGTGTCTGGAGGTGTAATTATTCTACGTACCTTGCTCTCGACAAAATCTTTCTACTTCCTTCCTGTCGTTCGTGTGGAATGTATGCTGCCAGGACACATACTTATTGTCTGATCTGTCACCTATGTTTCTGTAATATCGAACACCCTTTCTCTTTAGCTTTTCCAGCAACTTTGGGTCGAGTTCTTCGAGTACGCCATCAAACTTAGCAATTGGTGTCTCACCGCCGTTGTTTTCCTCAGGTGGTTGTACACAGAAGAACACGACCTATTTAACAAGAAGTCAATAATTAAATGTTATCCACTCCAATATTTCTTGGATCAGCCCGGGAAAACGTGAGTGACATAAAGGGGTAATGGTGCTTCGAGTCGAAGACGAGTACTAACAAATTAAAAGCCATACGTCTATCTCTCTTTTTTGCATCTCTTCTGCGCATCATGCTATCGATGATGAACGATAATAAAAGATAAGTAGACATAAAAATGATTGGACGAATGGGAGGACAGTGTACTTATAATAAACTTATAATAACACATGCGCTCGGGCAATATCAAACTTTAATGCCTTCCCTCGGGCTGGCACTCTTTCTGAAAATGTTGAAAATGCCCTCGCATTCGGAACCCTCAAAATTCTGGTAAAGAGTGCCAACCCTCGAGCAGGACTAAATTGTGATATTGTCCCTGCTTATTTAATAAACAACTCTCCAGAATACACAAGTACGAAAAAACAACATATTTTCCTTTTGAATGGTTTCACCTATAATGTAATTCGCCCGATATTAAAACATTACCTTAGAAGGCCAGTGCGGCAAATAAGACATCTCTGTATGTAAATCCATTGACAATTCCAATGGTTCATCACTAGCTGTCATTACATCACTGGCAACTTTATCTCTTAACGCAGCACCACCCTGGTATGAAAGACTTGGGTAGCCCATGTTAACAATAAACGTATTGAAATCCATAGCTGTGTATAATGGTAGTCCTCGGAATAGAATAGCACCTGTCGGGTGAATAAATCAGATGATAAAGTACATTTTGAGAGAGAGAGAGAGAGAGAGAGAGAGAGAGAGAGAGAGAGAGAGAGAGAGAGAGAGAGAGAGAGAGAGAGAGAGAGAGAGAGAGAGAGAGAGAGAGAGAGAGAGAGAGAGAGAGAGAGAGAGAAGGAGAGAGGGGGAGAGAGAGAGAAGGAGAGAGGGGGGGAGAGAGAGAGAGAGAGAGAGAGAGAGAGAGAGAGAGAGAGAGAGAGAGAGAGAGAGAGAGAGAGAGAGAGAAGGAGAGAGGGGAGAGAGAGAGAGGAGAGAGAGAGAAGGAGAGAGGGGGAGAGAGAGAGAGAGAAGGAGAGAGGGGGAGAGAGGGACAGACAGACAGACAGACAGCGAGAGTCACTGCACCAAATCCATCATATTCTAACATATGTTGATGGGCATACCTAACCCATACGCCATGTATTCTGACAATATTCCGACAAATTCTCAGTTAATAGTATTCAGATAAGAATTGCTTGGAATATGACGACATATGTAGTATGTTGATATGAATATGGTTGACATATTACGATATGTATAATATTTTGATATGAATATCATAGACAATACTAACACCAATATTTACATCTGAAGATGACAGAGGATATTTTGAGCATACCAAATATGATAATGTGAATACTTAGGAATTCTCATCTTAGTATTCCAAAATGCGAATATTGCTTAAACAGCTAAGAATATCGTTTCCATACGTCCATATTTTGATATGAATTAGTATACCATACCGGCATTCATATTTATATGTGTATATAGCGGAGAATACCTATGGCATATATCCACTAAGATACTTTGAATATTCCAGGATTCGTAATGAAGTAAATATAGGTATAAAAACTAAATCGTATTGGCTCATATACCTCATGCCATATTCCGTATGTCACATTTATGGACATGTACATGTACACATGTAGGGTGCAAATTATATCAATGTATACCAATATATTTTTTCAACCACGTTTGCTATCACACAAATGCATGTTCCAAATTTACCATGTCAGATGTTTCATTTCCTAAATTCATGGTCATAATGTCCATGACCAAATGTCTTAATGGATTGCCTATCACGTACGATGTTTTAGTGTCAAACACAACAGTAAAAATGATATTTCTAACTTTATGTAATTGTTAACACACACAGCCAACATAAATAAATTATGTAAAATATAAATATAAGCAAAACTTTGTCAGTGTAAAATCCGATTGTTTTATTTTTGGGTCATGGCGACCACTCATGTTGGTTGTTCAAATCTCAGCCACGAAGCGAGCCATCAGCGGTGAACTGGATAGCCGTCGGAGAGAAACGAAACGATCTCATTTATTTTTCCTACTAAAACAGCGCCACCAATAACTGTCTTACAATCCCAAGGAAATTAAGAAACATTTCCACTGGTGTAGCGCCCTCTAGTAACGATTTCAGAAAATAATGTTAGCCCCTTTCCACATTTGCATATTTTGATCTTTTAAAAAGTCCCTTGGTGTCAATATAAGTGATGGTTTACGACCACTTTAAAAGTCTATATTTGCCAGACGGCTTTACTCTTTTCGAACATGATCCTATGGCCTTATAGATATTGAATGCATTGCACATACGTACATACGACCACACATAGAACTCATGTTATTTTCAAAACGATTTCCCAGTGATGAATGTTATACACAAAACAGCTGTCGGCATAAACACAGAAGTAGACTGGAAGTTTAGGATGCGAGTAAAAATCGAAAAACATCGTTTTGATTATTCACTGAATATTTGTATTCTCTATATCACAACTTATGAGATAAAGAAATTCCCGGGAATGCTGAACTCATGAAAGCGCGACATTGCACAAAATGTTATTACCGGATTACCGTCTAAATATCTAATATTTTATGATAGTTACAGAAAACCACGTCGGGAAAAACCCTTTGTCTTCTGGGTAGTCTAAGTTATTCAAAATGTTAGATTTTATCGGGTGATATTATCGGATAAGAACTGTTTGTCGAAGAAGGCCATCCCTCATCTTTGTCCAAGTCATTCAAAAAGTTACATTCTTTAAACTATTCGTCGGTCGGGGAAAGCTGAGTAGTCAAAAGGTATTAAAATGTTAGCCTTTTAGCTAATATTATCTGATAGAAACGCTTCGTCGAGGAAAGCTCTCCCTCAATATCTTTGTCTAAGGTCCAAGTTATTCAAAATGTCTGATTTTTAGACAATGTTATCGATTATATCCGATAAAAACTCTTTGTCAGAGAAGACCTGTCCTCATCTTTGTCGAGGTTATTCAAAATGTTAGACATTTAGATGATATTATCGATGATATCGATTATCGGATAACATGAACTGTGTAATGTCGCGGCTAACTGGCTGACCTGACATTTAAATTCAATTTAGTCAAATTTCGTAACTGTCTTTGTAAAAATATAAATATCAATGTGTTACATATGGCTGTAACAATGAAGACATATACATTTTATCCATGTTGGTACGCAATACTGTTTTTAATAACACAATCTTTTATAAAATGTTGACAAATCAAAGAGGAGCATTACATTATACTAGCTGTCCCTCTACCCGTCATGTCACATGATCATGACAGAGACGAAAGAGACACTAGACATCATCGGAAGAATAAGCTGCGTGCATGATACATGTATGCCAAGATTCGGTAAGGAGGATGGATGACAATGTGATTAGCTTGTGTGTGACGCAGACATTGGTTAAGCAAGATAAAAAACAAAATGTTTATTCCTTCTCTTTGTCGTACTTGGTCTGCACTTCGGAACTGTTGTCAAGCTCTATTGGGCATTTCTACATAGTTCTCTAACGAGTAGCATATCCTTAAGCTTGCTCATCAATGTCTATAAGAAATAGAAAACAATAAATGATGACTGCTGAAATTCATGACATGTAAATAATCGGTAAAATGGCAATACTTACAGCATATCAAGACGTTTGGTATTGACGAGTGAAAAACAAACTCTTTCAAGTCGAATTGGAATACTATTATGTAACGATGATTCTGTTTGCGGAGAAGAATGCTTCCATACTTTTGAGAATTTGAGTATATATATGCGTTTTTCTCAAATTCAGTAGAGCACACGTACTTCCCTATTTTTTCAAGAATATAGTTACACAAGCAAGGCAGTCATGTGTCATATAGCTATCCACTGGACTGACTTAGAATGCATATTAGCTCTCTTGAGATATTTATATATACTATACTATACTATACAGGGAAATTTCAAAATACTAATGCAACCAAGACAATTACATCCCGAAACTGAAACACACATACTGACCTTTGGAGATCACATAACTGATAAAGATTGCCAAATTAAAAAACCTACATAGGTACCACGAGGTACAGTACAACATTGTGTGTATAACAAATGTTACCTGGTTGAAATGGATGACGGCGATTTGCCACCAGCTTATGTATGACACAGACTAGCTGAGACTTGGTTAAATGGTTGACGGTGATTTGTCACCAGCTTATGTCTGACACAGACTAGCTGAGACTTGGTTAAAATGGATGACAATGATTTGTCACCAGCTTATGTCTGACCCAGACTAGCAGGGACTTGGTTAAAATGGATGACAATGATTTGCCACCAGCTTATGTCTGACACAGACTAGCTGAGACTTGGTTAAAATGGATGACAATGATTTGTCACCAGCTTATGTCTGACACAGACTAGCTGAGACTTGGTTAAATGGTTTATGGTGAATTGTCACCAGCTTATGTCTGACACAGACTAGCTGAGACTTGGTTAAAATGGATGACGGTGATTTGTCACCAGCTTATGTCTGACACAGACTAGCTGAGACTTGGTTAAATGGTTTATGGTGAATTGTCACCAGCTTATGTCTGACACAGACTAGCTGAGACTTGGTTAAAATGGATGACGGTGATTTGTCACCAGCTTATGTCTGACACAGACTAGCTGAGACTTGGTTAAAATGGTTTATGGTGAATTGTCACCAGCTTATGTCTGACACAGACTAGCTGAGACTTGGTTAAAATGGATGACGGTGATTTGTCACCAGCTTATGTCTGACACAGACTAGCTGAGACTTGGTTAAAATGGATGACGGTGATTTGTCACCAGCCTTATGTCTGACACAGACTAGCTGAGACTTGGTTAAAATGGATGACGGTGATTTGTCACCAGCTTATGTCTGACACAGACTAGCTGAGACTTGGTTAAAGTGGATGACGGTGATTTGTCATCGGGTAAAGTGCAACAGTCTGAGTGCATACAATACAACATAACATATTACACAACGATCATATCACTAGCCTGAACCACAATACCGACCGTTGACCTCTCAGTGAAGGTCACAGCTAGTAGCCACAGTTTACCACCTAAAATGGCTACATAGCTACTATGCGGTACAATGCAACAGTCATAGTGCACACAACACAATACAACCAAACAACAGAACAAAGTCACATACGTTCCCAGTGAGTTATTTGTTTATAGTGTTCATATTAAACGCAATTGGTGACTTTTCTCTAGGAACGTTAGTAGTTTTCAGGGCAATGTAAATAATCGGTATTAACAGCATACAGACCATTGACATCCATGTGAAATGGCCACATCGTTGTTCTTACATATGACTTCAAGTGACCTTGTTTTGCAATAATATCAAGATATAAACAACTTCTCTTTCTTCCTTCTGCAAAACCTTGGTTCAAAAAGTGAAAAGTATAAATCATTTGACTTTAGTATATCTTATAACATACATTTACGAAGTTCACGAACAATCTTATACGAGAAAGGTGACGATGCCTAATCGACATGTCGCAATATCAGTTGTTAGTTTTGTTGACATGTGAAACCATGCCTTTCTATCTAGTGTATGTAATTCAAGTTGGCGAAATTGACACTGTATCCCTGATGTATCGTATGTATATCTCATGTAAGGAAAGTGAACTCTGACACTTACAAGGATCCTATTGCTGACATTCCTGACCGATGGTTTCACAACGTCAGTACAGACACTAATTGCTTTGTCAGAGGTTGGCACCCTAAAAATGATATTTCGTTTCAAAACACGACTTTATTTATTTGGAGGAAATGTGCAAACAATGATTCGTTCCATTAATCCTTTATTGCATTCCTTTACGATGCTGATGAAACGAACACAAACATTCAGATGTGATTAAAATGAGTCTGGTGGTGGTATCTACGTTATGTAACAATTGGAGCCCTTATTCTGATGACGTCGTACGGGTTGTTTGACAGATACATGATGTAATGTACACAATGATGCATGTGACTGTGTGGAGTGATGAAATATGCCATTATGATTTCCTTTTACATATAAGCTCGATTTCATTTCAGTTGCAGCTACTGTATATTTATATCATAAATACCTGCACCTACCCATGCTCATTGTCTTTAAATTATGTAGAACAGTTTAACCCAATGAACTAATCGAATGCAAAATCACACACTAGGCTCTGATTTTCATCACGGTCAATGGTAATTGGCAAAGGAATCTGAAGTCTGCAGTCTTTCGAGTTTGGGAGCTTGGGAGCGGGAAGCTGCCATATGAACGACTACTGCTAGTAATGTAAAAGTATCACATGATTATTAACGAGACTATCGTTAGCTACACAGTTATATAAATAAAACTACATATCACAGATTATAAAATAAGCTCATCAATTTCGAGGAATAGGATATTCTTGTAGACGTTATCTTCAGCATCTTTAAGGTTTATATCTCCTGCATATGTGTAAATTACAGCACAGATCGATCAGACTCGTCCGATGTAGCTCTGGATGTTTACGCTGCCCGAAAACCCCGCAGCGTATACAGATTCAGATCTAATTCCAATGGAATGATTCACCTCTATAGGTTGGGCGCGCTTTCTGAAACGCGCATGCGTTCTTGATTGTTATGAGGGAGGCCGTGGCTCAATCGGCATACCTCATACATAGCATAGTGCATAGTTTACTTATCTTCTTTATTTTAATTTTTGTTAGTGCTACTCCTAACAATCTTCGTGAGCCCCTGATACAAAAGGGATGCAATCAATCAATCAATCAATCAATCAATCAATCAATCAATCAATCAATCAATCAATCAATCAATCAATCAATCAATCAATCAATCAATCAATCGTGAGCTGTAGAAATTCCACTTGCAGCGCTGTCTCTGAATTTTGTATGCTCGCCCAAAAGTCAATATAGACGTTACAATTCACGCACATTTTACATGTAATGACTTCCCAAATGAAATGCCCTATCTGTTACTCTGTAGGGCGAAGTTGCCAAGCTTCACTATCAGTTCCTTTTTACATGTAATATTATGTGTGTGATGTGTGTGAGTATGTGTTTGTGTGTGTGTGTGTGTGTGGGGGGGGGGGGGGTGTTTGTGCGCGCTCAAGTATTTGTGTGTCACTTTTTTGCACTTTTTACACAAAATTTACCATTTTTATCAAATTTACATCGATTCGTAAGAAAACACTAAATAAATTATTTGAGAATTTGCCTTTCTACTTAGATTGTGTCCAACACATTCCTTTGCAAGGTCTGAAACATATTTGTGACCTTGTAAACTATGTGTGCATGGTTCATCAACATATATATTTCTCTCAACCTATATCATCTGCTGCAACAACTACAACTTACAAGTGTATGGATGATGTTGCTCTATACACTAAACTATAACAAGCTTAGGAACATTAGCGACTGTCCTGTTAAAGTTCGAAGAGTTAAGTATTTGCACTGCGATATCATAAAATGTATCATTTATCTATTATTACCCTACTAGTGTGTGACTTCAGGAAATAATTTGTTGAGCTGCTATCAATTCTGTTAGTTTATCCTACCCCCCATGGATATCGGAGCACTGGCGTACGGATAGTTCGATACAAATTACTAGTGAGCGACATGCAGGCTCCAATAATAAGGTGAACTGCGATGTATCCCAAGTTGGAAAAAAAGTCTAGTTCGCAGCTTGCGTTTTTGCCTGTTCTTTTCTTATTAACAGACACCAGGTTTTTAAGAAATCGGAGGGCTCCGACAGTTGATATTATGTTGTTAGACCATTTTAAGCGTCGACGAACATGCATGCATCACTTTCTTTGCGTTTTTTTTTGTTTATTTTGCATATTGACACAACTCGTCGTCAACAGAGCTTGTGTATAATTTTTTTGACGACATTACTTGTATTGTTCAAGGAATGTTGACGTCAAGACAAATTTGGCCTGTCCATGAAGCCTACTAAGGCCTAATAAAAAAATTAGAATAGGCGGGGCAGGTAGATTTTTTATTTTATTATATATATTTTTTGAGTGTCTAGCACAGGTTTTCCATTATTTTCCAAATAGTCTCTGTGTTATCTATTTATTCCCATCAAATGTACAGCCATTACTCAGTTTTATGTGTTTTTAAGTTGATGTCAGTTTGCGCATCCGCATTGCTCGTGAGACCAAAATTTTGCGCTTTTATTCATTTTTTCTCTCGAATCCGTAAAGATGTTTAGGGTCGGCAGTGAAAAACTAGATGGGGTCAGGTAACCGGAACAAAACAATTAATTTTTTAAGCCTACGAGTTTAGGTACGGAAGTTAATACCAAAAGTATGTTTATAGCGGCACCCAATACGTCACACATATTGACCAATCAAATGAAGTATGGCTTAATGTCCCATCTCCATCTCATTTTAAAAGTTGGCACTCCCACCAACGACAACTTCACGTACCCTACTTGTGTCGTTACTTCTCGCGGCTGAAGGCAAAATATGTCTGCTGGTGATGATATTTGTTTCTCCGGCGATGGGTCATGCGATGAAGATACGTCGAAACTTGGCGAAAAAGTACAACAACTGGCACTCGATGATGGAGGCGATGATTTTGAGCAAATGCCGCCATTTTCTGCTTACAACACACGGCATGGTGAATGTGTTTACTATAAAATGGGCACATGTACAAAAGGAGTTAAGTGTGGGCTGAAGCACCATCCCTGCATACTTTATCCGTCCGCATCCAGTTGGAGAAACCACCATATTCAAAGATTACGGTTTGAATGTTGTTCTCTCAACATTCAACATAAATCACGTCAGCATGTGAATATCATTTGCGACTGGTTGTCTTCAAATGAAGGCAAACTGAGGCAAATCCTCACTCATAACACGGATGGGTGTGCTTTGGCGCAAAAAATTGCAGAATCTCCAGGGCTCATAACAGCAGCAGCCTGTGCACAGCAAAAGATACCATACGTCTTGGCAGATGTTATTCCAGGTAAGTGCTCAAATGTAGACATCCCAACACGCGCAGTGTTAGCTCTGGAAATATGCACTCTGCTCTGAGAGCTCTGACACATCTCCGTCCACGACGTGTTATTCTCGGAGAGAATATTTCCACAGCTATCACTATCTCTATTCAGACAACTTGGTTAAGTCCCGCTTGCACATGTAGTATTTATTACGGAACTATACATTCCCCACTGGAATCAAGTCACATGTAATACCCATGTCTGCCAGCAGGAAGAACTAGTCACAAAACACGTTTTGTGTAGGCGGATAATGACTCCGTTGCGACGGCAGATTGGTTTGCACCAACATATTACTGTTTGATGTCACATGAAATTATTAATAATTTCATTATAACTCGAGATCAGAGTTTCACTGTCAACATCTTTCCTAGCATTCATTTTGAACTGATGGTTAGCAAAAGTTTGCATTGCCTATCTGTCATGTCAGTGTACCAAGTGTGCTTTGAATTCAACCTTTGTTGATCTCTATGAAGTGTCACATTTCAAAATTCTGTCGAAGCGTAAGACCGCATATACCACCCAAGATGTTCTACTAATCATTGCTCTTAATTGTATGTGATACTATCTGACCTATCAAACAGTTTATTTCATTGTAATAGACAAAGGATGTGTGCGCCTTATTGATTTCAACAACCAGAGACTAAGATAAAATTATTAAAACATTAACAAAGCTAATATATTTTTTTATTTTATGTAGAAGAGAAAGTATGTGGGCATTTATTTGGAACATTTAATGACTCAAAAAATTTTGTCATGTTTTTCTGCTTTGAAAGAATGATTTCAAGCGAGAAAAAAAGAAAAAAATAAATTTGATTTTTTTATTGTAGTACAGGAATGTCCTGCCGAGGCTCGGCCTTTACAATACTGCAAAACATCTCAGATGTCCATCAAAATATCGCCAGTAGGGTTGAGTCATTGGGTCGAGTGTGTTTCATTTCCCACTCAAAATCAACTCTCGAATGTTGTATTAAAGTTAGGACAAAACAACTGACCCAGTAGTTGATATCCCACATGTTACAGTATCAACAAACAGCTCTGTTATAAAATTAATTTATAACTCAAAAAAGGTGCAACATAAAGGCTATCTTTTATCAAATTATCTGCAATTGAAGCATTTGCATGATTACAGCCAGAAGGCAAGAAATGATATGAACATCTCATGATGTACCTGTTATGTCGCTTCACTGACTTGTGTGAAAAACTAGTGACGGACCAGTCATTCATTACAAAGTTTGAGTGAAGTACTATTAAACTAGCTCCTGGAGATCAGACATGGAACCTATGTTATCTAAATTTGACAAGAAGGGGTAGCGTTTTTATTTGTTGATGTAAAAAAAGAATACACTTTAAAAAAGAAAGAATGAACTTCATGTACTTTGTACTTGATAACGCAGTGTGAGAGGATCATGTTGCATGCTGTTTACATGTGGACTGGCAGTGCCATCACTGCCATTAGACAGCAGATGCTAGATGTATTATGTGCACCCAACATGGAAACCTATTTGTAAACTTGTTCTGTGATAGTGAAGCAAAAAGTAATGAGTGATATTCAGTCTTTGCTGTTCATCAATCGCATGATAGTGTTGGTAGATCTGAGTTTTCAGTGACGTATGATATCAGCATTCATTATTCAGTATCAGTGTCACTTGATAGCAGGATAATGTATATTGCAGCCACTTTGCTGAAACATTATCATGCAAATTAGCTGGTAAATTTCAGAAGATAACCCTACTGGTTGTTATTATTGTGTAGATCTTCAAATGGTTGTATAGTGTTTTAGAGAGTTTAAATACTGATAATTTCATGTCAGGCCCAAGGAAGTATTGTAATCAAGTGATTATCAAAGAGTAGTAAGTCTTTGCAATGTTTATTCCAACTTGTAGCATGATCATACATTGTTTACTTTATTGACAATACCTCACAATAGCTTGCTTGTGTCTTATTATTTTACAGCTAAGCTAAGAGTGCAAGCAGATGGTTTCCTAACATTACTAACTTCATTCACTGAAAAATATGAAGTAGAAGAAACCGATATGAAAACTCTCCTGCTTGGTGCCTAGACTGTAAGTTAGAACACGTATTAGCATCACTGATCTAAATCTGTGTGCAAATGGCATGATATCAAGAGCCTCTTTTTGTAATTGCCTTCATGTCTGAGTGGAGTGTTTTAGCACAGTTGGCATGTGGTTCAGTAGTACTACAGACATGGTTTAGTTTGTGTGTGTGTGTGTGTGTGTGTGTTGTCAATACTATTAGACTGACTTGCTTTGATAATTCATGGGGAATTCGTGGGCTTGAAAATGAAAACTTATTCAAAAGAAAATGATTGCTTCATAGATGCATGTTTTTGGTCTTAAAAGACTTAAGAACTGTTGGCCAGATTTGTCTGAAATTTGATGGGGATGTTTAGTTGAAGAACTGTCACTGACATGAGCCAATCAGTGATATACAAAAATAGGCTTTCACAGCAACAGTAAAATGGTGGACGGGTGTGCATTGCATAGGTAATTATACAAGGGGTAGATAGGCAAACATTAACTGATAATGTGTATATGTCTTGAAACAAAAACCACACCAGTCCGGTAACAACATCCAATAGTATCTTGTGTAAAAATAGCAACAGCGAAGAGTATGAATCAACTTGTCATAATAATGTCCTACCAATTAAGTGCTCAATTGCAAAATTACATCATCAATTAATATCCAAACACTACTTTTGCTCAAGTTAAGTACCACTGGCACTATTTTATATTGACTTTACCAAACAAGGCTTTTGACAACAGTGTATTTAAAGAATGGAAAAAAATATTCGTCCCTTCTCTCCTGTTTCTCTGTCTTACAGGACTTCAAAGGCCAGGGAAACCAAGCTTCTGTTAATTTTCACAGACGTTCATTAATAACATGGCTAGAAGTTTGTAAGAGGTATACAGAGTCCAATGTCACAGAATGCTGTTTAGATGATTTAATGGTGGACCTCATCAACTCAGCTGCTATTGAAACTGATTGTCTTGTAAAAGTAAAGTAAGTTTCAAGCCAAATAGGGAACACTTCTTATTACCATGCAAGTTTCCTCTTTCTTAAGAAAGATGGCATTATTGTGTAAAAATATAACCAACAGAAATATAGCCTACAGATGCATATATCCTGGTTTTGCCTGTATTCAACATGTGTAACTTTGATAGCTGTCAACACTATTTTGTCAAAACATATTAACACCTCAAAAAAAGTTCCCCTTTAAGCTACAAATTGATACTGACATATCTATGGTTGTATAGTGGTTTTTGAACCTAAGTTAGCACGAGTGATTACAAACTTATGGAAACATACTTAGTTGATTAACTTAACCCCTGACCGTTTCCCAGATCTATGAATTCGTACTTTGGTTGTTTGGTTGTCTAAGCAGAAAGGTAATACATTCTTCAGTCAAAATTAGTGTAAACGATCAAGTATGTTAGACCTCCATTGCTTCTCATTTACCTGTTAACATTTGAATAAATATTGATACATGGTAATTTTGTTGCTTGAATTACAGAGTTCGAGAGTCGACTATGCGTTGCCTTAAAGTTTGTGGAAATCCAGTTACTGTAATAAGTAATATTGAACTGTCTGGGATCAATAAACATGGGGTACTGCAAGTGGTTACATTTACAGAAGTAAGTATCAATATTATTAAACTCATCTTTGAGGTCTTGTCCTTACAAAAGACAAATTCTTGTAGACACAGCCCACATATATAAATATACCCATACTATATATAGACGACTTGACATTTTGCACTAAATTCAAAATTATATTTGAAGTATCATTACTGGTATCCTCCAAATTACTAGCAACCATTATGATGACTTGTGTGCATTATGATCATTTATTGGGCTTGGGGGCACATGTGACAAAAGCAAGGTGATCTTTATAGCAAAAAAAAATAGGAGTTGAGAAATATTGGTGTGCAAACATTAAACTAGATTAAATATTAAATCAGACCATTGCAATATTTCCTTATTTTTTTCCACAGAATAAAGCATTTCGGAGCCGTACAGACATTGAACGTGTGCTACCTCAAATAGCATGCGAGGCACTAGCAATAGCCAATGACAGCCCATTTGGGAATGAGTACTATAAGACAGTGTATCAAGTTTCAATACATGCCTTACCTGCAGTCAACGAGATAGCTGAATTATATGTATTCCTTGTGAGATGTCATGTCTCATGTGACACATTAGTAGGAATGTCACATTGTCCAATTAAAAATCCTCTCCAAAGATCATATATGATGTATGAGAAAATTGCATGTGAAAATATTAACAGTAAGAACACAGTAGCAATCATTTACCGTACTGTCAAGGCTGTTATGTTGATGTTTCAAATGGGTTTCAACACTAATGAGTAGTTCCTGCCATGGAAGGATTGTTGTTAATGTTTTTTGCATACACAAACCTTCAAAACTGGTATGTCATGCAAAACAGTCAAAGCACATGCTATTTTCTTCAATATTTCAAGACAAGATAGAAAAGCCACTTGAGCTTCAGGATGCTTGCAAAAATGTGTTGAGAACTATATTGAATATACTGTTTTCTTTGACACTGTACCTCAATATGTTCCACAAGATTGGCTAGATAAAAAATGGAAATGAATTTAAGACTAGTGATTTAAAGTGAGCTTTGTACTTGAAATATTCTTTCACACAGAGAATCAATGTAGTGCTAAACCCGTCTCAAGCTGTGCTAAAACTACCTACTGAAAGCTAATTTCTCGATTGAGCACAATTGTAATCTTTAACTCCCTGCTGTTTAATTTTAAACGAATTGTTGATAAGGGCAAGGCTGGTTGGTCCACTGACAAATGACATATGACACACATACACCCAGGCAGGCAATAAACTTGAAGTGCCTGATGCATACATTAAATACAATTACACCTGTGTCATGTAATTTGTGTAGTCCACCACCCAACCTTGCCCTCATCAACAATTTGTTTACAATTAAACACCACGGAGAGTGAAAGATTACACTTGTGATCAATAGGAAAAACACTGTTAGTTGTTAGTTTTAGTACAGTTTGAGATGAGTTTCGAGCTACATTCGATAGAATTTTGCTATCGTTGGACCCTCGAGGATTCATAAACAAGTGAAAGAACATTCTAAAATGTGTGCTAACACGTCTAGCAATATGGCCAAGCCCATAGCAACAGCCAAATGGTCACGTATATTGTGAAGATAACAACAGGGTTGGACAGGCAACTGGATAGTCATTCAGCCAAAGAACGCATACCTAGAATGGATCAACATGTGGATAAATATTTTTGTAAACTGTACAGTTGTGCTACAATGCCATTTGTGCTATTATTACATGTATTTCGGTATTTGGTTAACAGGTTTATTTTCTCAACATCCATGATCATGTATGATATTTCCCTCTCGACACATTTAATATTTTCATTAAAAATTTTCTCATCTATGTAACAGGGTCTGTGCTTTAGGACAAAGTAGAGCCTTCTTTACAGGCTTGCTGTTGGAAATGCACAATTTATAACAATCTGACTGATAAATCATAAATGACTTGGAGCACGTGTACACTATTACTATGTAGCTAAATGTATTTTTTCCTGAAGTTTTTATACTACTTTTAACTATCAATTTAAATGAAATCAATAGAATTTGCTATGGTAGCAATCCTGTTTGTATAAGACCTTGCGTGACGTCAATAAAATTTATAGCACAGCAAAGCTTTGTCTGCGTGTTTCTCATTAAAGTCTAAACCCTTTGAACTGATTCCAATGACATTCAGTGGTAACAATACAACTGTACATGTTGGCCCATGTACACATAATAAATACAACTTTGCTGCTGACATTCTGTGCAGACCCTTTTGCATTGCTGTCTTTTGTCAGCAATGATGGCACAGGTCTGACAACAGAGGTGTAGCTACACATTACTGTATGCATTGTTGTAGGTGGGTACACTGCTGATTATGATAATGATGTGTGTGTACATGTGTCTTCACATGCACATGTATGTATATGTGTGTGTGTGTGTATGTATGTATGTATGTGTGTGTGTATGTATGTGTGTATATGTATGTATGTATGTATGTATGTATGTATGTGTATCTCTGGCTGTCTATGTATGTATGTATGATGTATATATGTATATATATGTGTATGTATTTTTGTATGTATGTATGTATGCATACATGCATGCAAGCATGTATGTATATATGTCTACATGTGTGTATTTATTTATGTATGTATGTATGTATATATGTCTGCATGTGTGTGTGTATGTATGTATGTATGTGTGTATGTATGTGTGTATGTGTGTATGTATGTATGTATGTATGTATGTATGTGTGTATGTATGTATGTATGTATGTATGTATGTATGTATGTATGTGTGTATGTATGTATGTATGTATGTGTGTATGTATGTATGTATGTATGTATGTATGTATGTATGTATGTATGTGTGTGTATAATCACGTAATACATGAACATCTTTTCCCATAGTAAACATATCTACGTACGTTTTCTACGTCATTCCATTCCACAGAATTACACGACAATGCAAAGAAAAGGACGTAGTTTCTTGTCCTTTCCGTTATAGTTTTAGTTTTGTTATTCAACCTGTATTGTCTCCTGATTAAAATAACTAGCCCGATCGACATAAATGCATACTTCAATGGGGAAAATTATCTCGATCAAGATAATATCAAGATGATATCAAGATACTTGTTTTATGTCGATCAGGATATATGAAAAGCAGAGCACTGTTTGACTAACATCTACTAACATTCAGGTATAACACGCTACTGATGTCAGTATATAATGGTCAAACAGTATTACTCGTATGTTATGCATTAACATTACTGAGTGATGCACAAATTTAGCAGGTGCACTTAATATGGCAATATTAGGAAAATACTAAATGGAAGACAAAAATGGAATAAAAATATACGTGTTCAATGATATTGTAGAAGTTTAATTATTTCAGCAGTTTACACTACGACCGTGTCATTAATGCTACATTGCAAAACGGTGTATTTGTCATAAAAAAATCTTTACTGTCATTTCTGTAAGATGAATAGGGCAAGCAATGTGGACAACAACAGTCTCTTCACTTAATGATTGCTAACTTTACATTTCCATTAATCGGGAACTGCGCATGCCTAATATCGTATGTATATTATCACAGTGTACACTCTCTACTGACTGTTTCACTCAAGCACAATGCTTGTACTCCAGCTGGCACTCATAGTTCTGGTTCATTTATAATGTTAAGCTTGCACTTGTATAAAATACACTTGCATGATCCTTGGTTGTTACTGTGGAGGAATCAGTAGTGATAAGCTGCTCGCAACACCATTGGCCATTGGTCGCATATCGTCTTGACATAAACAGCTCCTCCCCACATCAAGTAATGTAGATGAACAAACGCATTGGCCAACTTTGATCATTATAAGTCCAAGGCTATATACATCACTGGCGGTAGATTCGCGTTTATATCCCTTTACCACCTCAGGTGCAATTTGTGTGTGATTCTTTTGGTAAAGACATTGTTCTTCCGTTGTTAGCTTGTAGAAATGCCCATTTTGTATTCGTTTCGCTTTCCCAAAATCTATTATTGTTGGGAACCAACTGTCGCGTCTTTTTGAAATGAGGACATTATCAATTTTCAAATCACAATGCAAAAAACCTTTTCCATGCAGGTGTGCCAGTGCGTCGGCTAATAGTTTCATTACACGTATCCAATCGTTGATGTGAGTTGGAACTTTGGAGGAATAATTTTCCTGTTTTTTCTTTAACAACTTCAGTGCTTTACCCAAAGTAAGAGACATCTTCTCGATCCCTCTGTACTCTGATACAAGCTGCCAGTGTCTGTCATTACCACGTGTTATGCCAAATACCATGGGAAACACTGGGTGTTCAAGGCTTTGAAGGATAAATGCCTCGTGCTCAGCTGATTGCTTCGTATTTAGTGCACACTCTGCTTTGAAGCATTTAACAGCAACAGGAAGTGATATATTTGACAGGTTCAGTTCCTTTAGCTTTACTATACCGAACACCCCTTCACCAAGGATGATTTCACTTGAATGATCAAATTCTGAGAAAGGAATTACCTTTACACGTCTCATGTTTTTTATTTTAACACTTGATACATTTCTGCCCGCTACGGGTTTTCGAGTTGTCTTCTTAGTTTGTAATTCAGCCTTTGCATATTTTGCTAAAAGTTTCAGCTTGTCTTCTTTTCGCCTGCGTGATCTTTCACTTAGCTTGTGTCTCATTTTCTGCCTCTTTAGTTGGATTTTCTCTCTCGACCTCTTAAATCTTACCCCCTTTACATCCTGGAAGTATGAGTTAGCAATTATTAATTTCATGTGTGTAAAAAAATCTCCTGTGAAGAAATCTCACTGCGTATTCGCAAAACAATGATACAATGAAATTAATGAAATTATATATTTTAAAAGTCCCTATATTTCACTGGCAGACACCCCCCCCCCCACCATATATACACAATAGTCTACCATTGAAGGAAACATCCCTGAAACTAATCAACCTTAATTACGTGAAACGACATCATTCAACAAGTAACAGAAAGCGTGACGTCTTTGTATATCGATGTCTTTGATAAATGAAATGTTTTGCGACTTCCTATATTATGCAATGCACAAATAAATATGACTACCATTTAAGTACTTACAAAATATCGATAGAGATGTTCTAACTTATAGCTACAGCGTATGTTATACTGCAATGAAATGTTGACCTACGGCTACTTAAATTCACCCTTTGTCATTAGAAATACAGTTTTTTAAGTAAAGTGCAACAATCATTACCTCACACACAAACACATAAGACGGTGCACTTGACACATTACAAATGAAGCAATGAACTGTTACACTATACCGACTGTTTACCTATCGGACGTAGGTTACAGCTAACAGCCACGTTTACCACTCGAAATGGCTACATAACTGTTAAGTACAGTGCAACAAACATTACCTTACACACAAACACATAAGACGGTGCACTTGACACATTACAAATGAAACAATGAACTGTTACACTATACCGACTGTTTACCTATCGGACGTAGGTTACAGCTAACAGCCACGTTTACCACTCGAAATGGCTACATAACTGTTAAGTACAGTGCAACAATCATTACGTCACACACAAACACATAAGACGGTGCACTTGACACATTACAAATGAAGCAATGAACTGTTACACTATACCGACTGTTTACCTATCGGACGTAGGTTACAGCTAACAGCCACGTTTACCACTCGAAATGGCTACATAGCTGTTAAGTACAGTGCAACAATCATTACGTCACGGACAAACACATAAGACGGTGCACTTGACACATTACAAATGAAGCAATGAACTGTTACACTATACCGACTGTTTACCTATCGGACGTAGGTTACAGCTAACAGCCACGTTTACCACTCGAAATGGCTACATAGCTGTTAAGTACAGTGCAACAATCATTACGTCACACACAAACACATAAGACGGTGCACTTGACACATTACAAATGAAGCAATGAACTGTTACACTATACCGACTGTTTACCTATCGGACGTAGGTTACAGCTAACAGCCACGTTTACCACTCGAAATGGCTACATAACTGTTAAGTACAGTGCAACAATCATTACGTCACACACAAACACATAAGACGGTGCACTTGACACATTACAAATGAAGCAATGAACTGTTACACTATACCGACTGTTTACCTATCGGACGTAGGTTACAGCTAACAGCCACGTTTACCACTCGAAATGGCTACATAACTGTTAAGTACAGTGCAACAATCATTACGTCACGGACAAACACATAAGACGGTGCACTTGACACATTACAAATGAAGCAATGAACTGTTACACTATACCGACTGTTTATCTATCGATGTAGATACACAGCCTAAGAGGCAACTACAGTAACTGTAACATTGATAGCAAAACATGGCCAATCAAGCCGCATTACGATCCTTATCCTTTTACGTATCTAGGATGAATTATTCACAATTATGTTGTGATCATCGTTATGATTTTCATAATCTTACCTCGCTCTTTGCTTTCGGTCTTGCTTGGTGTTGCATTTCCACACAAACCTGTTAATACTACTCAACACTGTAAACAAGAAGAATGATTCGTCAATTTCAAAATCCTACGTCGTATATCATGCTGCACGCACGCACACACACACGCACACACACACACACACACACACACACACACACACACACACACACGGACAGACAGAAACACACACACACACATCCATACAGGCAGATAGAGAGACAGACAAGCAGGCAGATAAACACATACATACATACATACATACATACATACATACATACATACATACATACATACATATGTTACGATCCAGAAATATCATATTCGGAATTTTGGCATATTTTGCCTAAATTAATGTTAAATTCAATTTATACTACTTACTCACAAACAGGAGCTAACAACAGCATGATTAAATAATGTGTTGATTTATCTACTAATGCTGTACTAATTACATTTATCTCTAGTAGCTAACAAATGTCAAGTGTTTTGATTAAACAACATAGATTAGTTCTTGTAAACAAGATAACTTGTTGATTATCGAATTCAAATTAATACTTAATTTTCCAATGGCATGATCAACATTTGTCTTACACGTAAACAATTTACATATTATGGCATGATCTTGAATCTCAATCTTAAATAATCTAGTGGAAAGTTCACCGTATCTTTTAGAACAATGAATCTAGGTGAGAGGTCATTTAATTATAACTAGTTATGTTTACAAAAATGACATCACCTTATTTTCAAGGTGACAACTAGAACTTATATGTTAGGGACTTGAAGAAATAAAGACTTTTCTTAGATTTTGATTACAATGCAACTTGTGACTGTTGGTGTGCAGTGTCTCTCAAGTATATCAATTTTTTTGAACAGTCACTGATTTGCAGTCAACTTTATGTGTGAAATTTCTACTAATTATTGGGCTATCGAGTTTTTCCAAACCTGATATTTTACTACGTAGCCCATATCGTTGTTTGACAATTTTAATCGTAAAGCAGTGCTTGATGTGTTAAAATAGCAACACTATTTGTCTGCGCATGCGCCACGGGCATTTACTAACGATGATGCATGCCTTGCCAGTCAGCATTCTTTAGAATGTGACCTCCTTTACATTTGAATAAGTTTCCCTCTCTGATTATGATACAACTTATTACTAGTATCATAATTCTTTGGCAGAGTCGACCAATCAGAACTTTGTTTTCTTTCACATGCTCAGCACATGCCACTTAGGTTGAATGAGCTTCATCGCACAAATCACGTTGGTTTCCTTTCTAGCCGCTACGATCATTTGGCGGGAAATGGCTACAAGTATCATAATCTAAATAACCCAGCAAACGTAGTGGCCCCTTCTATGTACTCTTGTCAATATTCGTAATAGTTGTAAGCTTTTAGAATCTCTTTAAGGGTGAGTTTGCACTTCATATGTGTAATTAGGTTATACTGATTTAAATTGAAGAGGCCTTAGGGAACATCACTTAACAGTGATTTCAGTCAAGTTTACATATATCGGTTACATTCGTGACGTATGGACTCCTTGGTTTCCATGTCTACGACGAGAGAATGTGAACATACAAGATTTAAACTGAATGCCTTCCTCAAGTTAAGGGCAAATATGCTTAGACTTTCGTTTCTACACACAATCACTATTAGAATGCAACAGAACAAATGCGACTAGTCATGTTTGAAGTACTCGTCGAAATTATTTGACTGTCCGTTTTGCTAACTTGAAGTTGTAGCAGACAATTAATCTTGTTGGTTATCAGTTGGAAAGTAAACAATTAGCCCCATAAAACTCATTGAGACCATATGTGGTCATTTTAGTGTCAGCTTACCCTGTTGTCTAGCTGTGGACTCGAACTTAATTAGTAATTACATCACACATGGACACATACACACACAAAATTCTTCATAAAGTTCATTTATAGTTCGATTTTTTAAATGATTTTGATAATGGTAAATGATTAACAAATTAAACTTCCTTTACGTTGTCATTATTTAATAACAAAATAAAACAAGAAAACACGTGTATCAACTTTTAGTGAAACTTTTACAACTTCAACTTTTAATACTACTCTGATGTCCAGTCATCATAAAACAACAAACTTTACAATATGTATTGACAACTCACAACTTTAACTTTATATAGTCCTTTAGTACACTTGTATTGCAAGACTATAATAAAACATTTCTGGTATATACTTTACATGCAACTACAACTTGTTCATGTATTGACAACTTATACTACTTTGAAGTAAGCCATTATATCAAAGAGTTACTAACACATATTTTACATGCAATGTTTACATCTAAGTCATTTCTAGTCCTGTTTCTCTGGATAATCTAATTTATCGAGTTGCGTCACTTGTACGCCGGGAATTTCGACTCCAATTTCTCCTTGATAGGACTGTTCCTTTGATTTGAAAAATCAATTCCTCGCTGATTTGCACTGTTAAAGTCTGCCATTCTTGTTGCAAATGTTTGCCTTTCAATCCAAGGTTTTTCGGGACTTCATTTCCTTTGCAATATTTCTGTAGTATGGCTTTGTCAAGTTGTCAATACATGAAACACGTATAGTTGCATGCAAAGTTTTAGTCTGGATTCCATCTGTGGTTTCTAAACCCTAACCTGTGAGTGGACCTTTACTAAATTATGGTAACAATACACTATAGGAACTAGATTAGTAAAGTTTACACCAGTAACGCGTTTTGTTATAGTGTTGTTGAAGTTGTATGCTTATAACCCTGTCGGGATATGTAATATCGTTGGGTATTTTGTTCCATAGCATGGGACCGGCAAATTGAATTGAAGACTGGCCAAGTTGGCTAGTATATTTTGGAACATGAAGATCTCCTCTTAATTTACACCGAGTATTACGATCATGTGCAATAAAAGAAAAGTAGTTATGGAAGATAGGTGGAAGATTATTGTTTAGTGCATCATGCACAAAAATACCTACTTGAAACTCATATTGTTTATATATGTCAAGTATATAAAAAATTTTGAACAGTCAATTTGCAGTCAACTTTATGTGTGAATTTCTACTAATTATTGGGCCATCGAGTTTTTCCAAACCTGATATTTTACTACGTAGCCCATATCGTTGTTTGACAATTTTAATCGTAAAGCAGTGCTTGATGTGTTAAAATAGCAACACTATTTGTCTGCGCATGCGCCACGGGCATTTACTAACGATGATGCATGCCTTGCCAGTCAGCATTCTTTAGAATGTGACCTCCTTTACATTTGAATAAGTTTCCCTCTCTGATTATGATACAACTTATTACTAGTATCATAATTCTTTGGCAGAGTCGACCAATCAGAACTTTGTTTTCTTTCACATGCTCAGCACATGCCACTTAGGTTGAATGAGCTTCATCGCACAAATCACGTTGGCTTCCTTTCTAGCTACGATCATTTGGCGGGAAATGGCTACAAGTATCATAATACTAAATGACCCAGCAAACGTAGTGGCCCCTTCTATGTACTCTTGTCAATATTCGTAATAGTTTTAAGCTTTTAGAATCTCTTTAAGGGTGAGTTTGCACTTCATATGTGTAATTAGGTTATACTAATTTAAATTGAAGAGGCCTTAGGGAACATCACTTAACAGTGATTTCAGTCAAGTTTACATATATCGGTTACATTCGTGCCGTATGGACTCCTTTTTCTTTCCTGGAGTATAAAAAAGTGTTACACGTAACTTCCCACATGTCCAAAAATCACATGTAACTCATGTCAAACTAACGTCGTCCACTTTTGTCTGATTAGATGTCATAGTGTGTGAGGCATTTTGATATTGTCCAGAAACAGGTTTTCATGTCTAAGACGAGAGAATGTGAACATACCAGATTAACACTAGGCGGCCCGCGGAGGTTCAGTTACTAGTATTACAAGTAGGAGTGCCATGGGAATTGGGGATGGGTCACTTTTAACAAATCGGTCCTCAGGGGAGAGCCATATTTTAGAAAATGCAAATTAGGGGAGGATCATATTATTTTGCTTTCATAAATTTCTTATTTAACTTGGGATTATTTTGTGATTTTGGCATGTTCCCAATGCTGCCAGGGGTTCCAAATCCTACTGGCATGGTGCCACACCCCACTACTGTAAAGTAATTATAATGTAATACCATATCAGTGAAATGCAGTAAATTAGCTTTTAGTTGTGGTGTGAGGAGAGGAGTTGATCTCAAAGTAGAAAGGGAAACCGTGGCAAGATATTGGGGATAATTGAGTACAGAACGTTGACCTCCTTCCCGACTCGAGGTAATCAGTTGTGCGCTCATCTAGTCTTTATGGGTTCAGGCGTACAGTCCAGCCAATGAGACCAAACCTTTTAATCTTATTTTATTACATTTTTCATGTGTGAGTGTCTAGTTCAGGTTTTCAATTGTTTTCCAAATGGTCTCTGTGTTGTTTATTTCTTCACATCAGATGTACAGCTATTACAGATTAGAAGAACAGCTTTATATTGTCTTTTTAAGTTGATGTCAGTTTCCGCATCCACTAGTTCTTGTGAGACTTCACACATTTTTTGCGATTTTATTATTTTTTTCTTGAATACCTAAAAAGAATTTTAAGGTCGGCAGTGAAAAGCTAGGTGGGGGTCGTGTAACCGGAACCAAACAAATTAGGTCTAATCTTGAGTGTAAACAACTACTCCACGCGGGGGGGGGGGGGGGGTGACATTGAAACATATGAACGGGGAGGGTCATGTTGGATAGAATGGAAATTTTGGGAACGTCATATTTTAGCACAACGGACTAGGGGTAGGGTCACATGTTATGCCACATACTGAACTTGATTTTTCCCCGACCCCTGCCCCTTTCCCCGGATTACTGAAGGCACCCTAAAGTACGTAAGAGCAATATTTACGTACTCCATTGCATTCAACCTTCTTTAGAACGTGACCTCCTTACATAGGAATAAGTTCCCCTCTCTGATTATGATACAACTTATTACTAGTATCATAATTCTTTGGCAGAGTCGACCAATCAGAACTTTGTTTTCTTTCACATGCTCAGCACATGCCACTTAGGTTGAATGAGCTTCATCGCACAAATCACGTTGGCTTCCTTTCTAGCTACGATCATTTGGCGGGAAATGGCTACAAGTACCATAATACTAAATAACCCAGCAAACGTAGTGACCCCTTCTATGTACTCTTATCAATATTCGTAATAGTTGTAAGCTTTTAGAGTCTCTTTTAGGGTGGGTTTGCTCTTCATATGTGTCTAATTAATTAGGTTAAGGTCTTTCCGAACTCCCCAAGTTCAATCTAATGTCACAGTGGTATACTATATATTACAATTGATGAGGAACTTAAATGGAGACGTCTTCCGTCAGGCTATAATGAATAGCTGTCAACACATGTACGTTTTTCAGCGAAAATTAAGAGAGCGGCGCCTATATACGGAACGTGATATTGAGAGATGTTTGACTTGTACAGATTTCAAGGATTTACCGCCAAGCTACGATGCGACAATTTGGCGGGAATTAACCACATGTCATGTGTATTTACGTTTTATGATTAATAGTTCCCTTGGTGTGCACATGTAGGAAGTTACAATTATGTAGAGAATTCTGGCGATATAACAGGTCTGTTTCCTCTCTCGCACCGAATAATTGGCGGGAAATGGACACATGTCCACAATGTTTCATCATAAAACCTAACAAAATATAGAGTTCACTTATTACATAAACTTGGAAAGGTTTATAAGCGTACACTAAGCTTTTCGATGGGAAGGGATAGTTTTAATGAGATTTTAGTAACAAATGTGCACGTGTGATCTTTAACGTAAGTTGTATTGCTTGAAATTGAGAAGTATTTTTAATATATATGCCCCATGCACAATTCTTGAAAGGGTTGACGTATGAACTTCAAAATAAACGTGAAAATAAATGCAATACGATTCATTCATTAAGTTCAATAGTGAACTGACACTTGTTTTCATAAGTATGTGGATTTATAAGGGACAAAACTCAGTGAAAAGAGTTTGCGTGAACCAATGGTCTCAACAATGTGTGTGTATGTTACAGTATTGTCTCCCTATTTCATTGTCATGAAGATCAAATCGTAACTTACATGACTAAAAAGACAAAACACCACATATAATAGAAAATTACGAGAACTCACCGATGGGATTTGTTTTCGAGATGAAATATGCCTTCAGGAATTGGCTTGTTCGTGTCCCAGTTAAAAGAAAATTAAAGCGGTGTCCGTGGCATCTGAGAGTTACTTGCCGCGTTTTGTTTACGCATGCGCGTCATGTCGGAGAAAACATTCGAGTGATTAATTATTCCATGTCAAGTTGTTGGTGTAACGTAAAGGAAGCACAAAAATGGGTAATTTGAGAGCCACCACTTTTGCTCAATGTATGGTACTTTCGCGCGAATTTTTCGACATATGAATGACTTATTTTAACATCAGTGGGCTGAGACTGATGTATAATAGCAAGTCATGTAATGCCAGCCGATTTAGACCGATTACTCCAGTTCCGAATAAAAGGATAACTTGGTTGGGATAGTAAAATAAATTTATTTTGAATATAGTGTAAAAGATATATCTATATTGGTAAAACTCGCCAATATAAGTAGGTAAAACAAATCAATACAAATGATTTTTCCTACCCATATTGTTTAATACTGTATGTTTGGGCTAACCAGCTTGACAATATATGCTATGAAGTTGCCAGCAAGTGGCCAATGCACGCTCTTAGGAAAAGATACATGTGTATATGTTCTTTGAAATATCTGGATCAGTGCTACCACAACCTGACAACTAATGACTGTGACTCTGTGTATCATTTATTCAATCCTCTCATGATCAACTGCAATAGATTAGTCAGAAATGTCACGTTGAAAGTGATCACACAAATTGAATTCAAATTCAAATTGAATTCAATATAAATCAAAATGTTTAAATTTCAATGTCAAATATAAGTCAAGTAAGTGAGATTTAAAACTGATTTGCTAATTATACTATATCAATGGAAGTTTACTCTATGATGTTAGACAGTTGCAAATAAGGAGCCTCCACATCAAACTAATGTGCATCTAAAACATTCTTCTATGGTCTTATGCGGGGATACACAGTCAATATGTTATGTATAAACTTTTCCTCTTCGACAAACCTCGAATTTTAGTTCTGATTAGTGTTAAACGCAACATATCATCTTAACACCTATGGATTCTGCGGATTTTTCAACCAAGCAGGTGCATTTGTCTGATTCACGCCGTAGTTTTGTAAAAGTTCCGTTCCTGAATGAATCCGGTACTTAGCAATGACTATCAATCGATTTTTTCCATGAATTTCCATCTGTTTAATTTCGCAATTAGAAAGTGAAGTATGATGATTAAGCCAGGCTCCATGATTTTTTTCGATTCCCAGGAAATTACCCATGTGATCGTAATTGCCATCAAAACTGCAAAAAAAGAAAAAAACACCGTTTATCGTATTATTTTTACCAAATATATTTCAGACACGGAAATTTTGTTGAATAAGGAGACAGTTTCATATTTTGTCATTTTCATTACATGACAACATATGATGATGCACTTTGATCCTCCACTTTAATATATATATAAAATACATAGAATTTTATTCTTCTTTCGCCAAGTAGAGTGCTTAATCACGTTGGGGAGCATATCATACATAAAATAAAAGAATGAAAGAAGACGAGTATGATATTATATTATGAATTTAGGTTTATATATTATATGTCCATATGTGTCCATTGCCATATAACTTAGGTAAATTAGTCATATATGTTATATGCATCCAAGTCTGTATTGTGATAGTTAACGTGTTAGTATCTAAACAATGTTGTAGCCATTTCTAACAATCATTACTAGAATTTCCATAATGCATTTAAATTCTATGAACAAGTCATTCAAAATACCAACCTTTTGGATATACTTTTTGATGTATACATGATTGAAGCTTGTTTCTGTTGTTCATATATTGCTTCTCTCCTATCAGCTTCGGTCGAATTTATTTCAAAACCAAAATATTCACAAATTATTTGAAATTTTCTAATGTGATGAATCGCGAAAGCCCCATATCCTTTAGCTTTGCCAATAAACATTCTTCTCATTGATAATGATGACGCTCTTTGATCATAATCTTGCGCAAGGTAAGCTGTCGCCCTTTCTAGGACATCGTCTTGCTTGAAGGGGTAGTCGTCGGCAGAGAGATACAGTGAATGTCTGAATAAGATCCCCGGAAGATTGCAAGACACACCATACGAATTCTTCCCGTACGTACAGTATTTAAGACCGTATTCTCTAGCTATGGCAGCGAAGCACTGTGGTGACGAATATCAAAGAAAACCATTAGTTTCTGAGAACAGTGAGTGTCATATTCAGATAGAAATGTGACCATAACATCTTGTCAGTAATCTCAAACGTTATGTTGCTTTTGAATATATGGCAAATCGTGAAATAAGAACTCACCTTGTAAAAGCGGGTCCTACTCTCGATCAAGGTCAACGCGCTAGGTTCACCATCGGAATACAAATGTGACCACCGTCTATAATTTTCATATATCTCTGTAACTGCAGTGAAGTTCGAATCGCTGACTACAATGTATCTGTCATAAAATTCTTTCAGATATGGCATGTACGAGGCAGTTTGCTTTTGTTTACAATTAGTTCCAGCTAACCTAAATTTCCTTAGTGACATAATTAAAGTTTGACTTCGACGTACATATGACGGCAATAGCTCCCATTCAATGTATGCACATGCGCTACGGTTATAATCAATGTCACACTGGTGATCAGGTCAAGACACAAGCATTCCGTTCGCCTTTGATTCAGATTGATACAGACCTCAAGAAGACCAATCTCAGACAACCAATGGCAAACGATTCTTGTGTTGCAAGCTCATGGGGATTTTCACAAAACCCGATATCCTCTAATTGCATACATATGTATCACTGAGTAAGCTATTTATTAAAGTTATAGTGTGATGTTATCATATCGGTCAATTAAACCATTTCCTCTTTGCCAAACAAATCCACACGAATGTATCGTTTAGCAATATGTAGTTTTAAAATTTCCAGTCTTGGATAGCGATTTAGAATTACGTAAAGATTACCCTTTTAAAGAAGGCAGGTTTACAGCGTTTGCTGCCTATTGAGTCAGTTTACTTAAACAGTTTTATACAAATGTGAGCTAGCTACACATGAAAAAATATCACTACCGTTTACTGAATAATAACTATTTGTATTGGTTTATCGATTAACATTTATTATTACGTATAGTGTGTTTGTTTACATACTGTACTGTACAAAAAATCTAGAATTGATTCAGACAAGAGGCCGCGCGCTAACAACCCATTACGGTAGGAGAGAGCATATGGCGAGTGTGTATACTATAACCAAGAAGAAACAGGATTTGAGTACAGAAGATACATTTATTCCAAATGTTTTTTATTAAATGTTCTATTCTGTGATCATCATGTGTATCCATAGACCCTGGTGTGCTTCGAGATTCATTTTTCGTGTTGAATATTTGCAGGTAAACAGAGTATATTACAGAAGCAGACAACATGTTCATATTAGTTTGTAGAGGAAGGTGTCATGCTTCTAGTTGATTTTTATCGTGAATTTGTTGGCATAATTCACTTATTAGAGCTTTTTTTATATTTATCTTGAGGAATGTATGGGGAACCACGCAATGCACCTGCCGTACCGCGTTTGCCAGTTTTTAAACGAACTTTATTATGTATACAAATAATGAGGAAGATTCACTGGTTTTTTGATCAAAGAATTATAATAAGCTATCAATTACTGTCAATAAATACGATGTGCAATTTACTCAGAAAATGCTTGTTAGTCAGAACTTTATTTGCAAATAAGTAGGAAATACAATACAGTAACAATAGCTCACTTGTACATTATGATTGAAAAGAAATATATCAATACATTTCTCGTTTGTCCCTTTATGATACAATTGTAAAATCTCTGATGGTGACTAATCTTGGCTAGGTATCACTACTGTGATCAATTAACAGTCACAGACTATCATCAGTTCGTGGAAGTTACACTTACTTAGCTAATTCAAGACTTCACAATTTACACCATCACAAAGACTCACAGAGCATATCGTTGTTTCACTACTTACTAAGTGTTACTGAATCTTGCTTAGAATATAAAACACACACGACATGTATACTTGGCAACGTCACTGACCATGTTGGATGCTTGTTATATTTTCAAACTAGTGATCTGAAATTGGTGCACTAGAAAATCTGCTTCCTCCTGTGTATACGACATGGCCCTTCCTTGTAAAATTCATTTCTGTCAAAGTTTAAAATTTTCTTCTCTATGTTAGTCTCACTTCTTGGCTTTGGGTACAGATAAGGATGCAACTTCTTAGGTTTTGAATATCCAACATGAACTCTGAAATGTTTAAACAGTCAATGCTAGTTTTATTAGACGAAGGTACCTTCACAAAATTTTATTTTTCGTAAATTGTAGAAAGGGCATGAGGTATTTCCATACTTCATAATCGATCCCGAATAGATTCAACACAATGAACACTAAACGCGATTTTCACATGTGAGTATACCCAGGACTCGTTGTAATAATTATCGCCCAGTTTTATTATTGTATCTACTGAATCAATAATGTAAGACGAAACTGGTGTATATTTTCACGAGGGTGGTAGATACATACAATGCCCTTCCATCACAGTTCAATTATAATAATAAAACGTAAACTCCAATACATTTTTCATAATTCGTGAATTGTGTGCTTTCATCGTAAAAGTAAAAATTAAAAATATATCTTCGTAATTTGTTATTTTCTTTTTTTTTCCGTAAACTGTACGGGGAACCCCTTGCAAACCCTCATTGTAATACGTTGAAATAATGACTGTGCTGTTCTATTAACCAAAACACCCTTCTTAACCTCGAAAATGTACTCAAAATATCTAATATATAATCAGTTCTATCTCTCCCTCCTCCTCCATCTCTCTCTCTGTCTCTGTCTCTGTCTGTCACTCACCCACTCTCTCTCTCCCTCTCTCCCTCCCTCTCCCCCCTCTCTCTCTCTCTCTCTCTCTCTCTCTCTCTCTCTCTCTCTCTCTCTCTCTCTCTCTCTCTCTCTCTCTCTCTCTCTCTCTCTCTCTCTCTCTCTCTCTCTCTCTCTCTCTCTCTCTCTCTCTCCACAAGACCTTCCCATGACTACTACTTACCTATATAATGTTAAGGAGACTCCACCAGCCATACGTTCTTGTTTTTACCAAAGTTATAGTTGAATTTGGCTGTCTACCACAATGACTTTCTACGGACAGGTATACACCAGACGAACAACCACATATATCTTTCAAGGTTGACATCCGTACCTGAGTGAGGAATTTTGTAAACGACTGACTACGTTAAACATCAAGTTCACATTTTGCTATGCTCATATTGGAGGAGGTGACACGTCATACAAAAGTTAAAGACAAACGAACAATCTTTACATGACTTTGTCAGCATGTATTTAAAATATATACACTATTGGTACATTATAGCTTTCGTTTTCAAACCACACTGACTAATAAGCTGGTTATAAACAATTTCATGCCACCGTGAAGGAAAAAGAAAAGTATACAAAGTTCTGATTATGTTTAATATGGTATCTTTCAGGTGGCTAAATCGTCGTGACTCGAACTCACAACTTACCATAGGTACTGACATGTACACTTACGGTCATAACATGTGTATTTAACACCTACCTTCAATCGAATAGTTGCGTTCACATCTATGTATATCTTTTCAATTATATCATCTATATTATTAGTAACGGGAAAGTTTGTCTCTTCGCCACTAATGATGTATGGCAAAAGAAGTTGTGTATTCAATCTTGATAAATAAAATTGGGCTGGTGCCTGCATATTGTATTGGTTTGCTGCTCACACGTATATGACAACTCGTGGTCACCGAATCAGAATTAATCACGTGATCTGCGATCTTTCTTCCCCATCTCTAATTGATTTATGCCGTTCTAGTAATTCTTTACAGATCTTAAAATGATATTCGCATTGAAAAAACAAATATGTACAAATGTATATGGTATAGTAAGTAACAATCTTACAATATGTTTACGTGCTCATGTTTTTAAAATTTATTGATTTTCGAAATGCCTTTCTTTTAGGTCAGGTCACATACTTTAAAATGTCTACTATACTGGCCGTCTACACATAAACGCTATCATCACTGCGATTGAACCAGCTCATGTTTAATATTGTTATTCATGTTACTTAGTGAACAAGAAAAGTGACAATTTCTTTATCAAATCCGACGTATGATTTCTAATGGTTGAATCTATACATAGTCAACTTTTACACTTTTAAGTTGGTTGCGTAGCCGATACATATATGATGTCATCACTCGGTGTTTCTAGGGCATGGTCAAAATATGAAGCAATCTATCAATGTACAGCGATTTGAGCGTTGGAATGTTAACACTACATTGCGATATGATTCTATCGAATTAGTTTACCAGCTGCAAGTAACCATACACCCGTGGATTTTAGCCACACCCAATCTGGGGGAAAATCCTCAATCTGTGATTACTCGTGAGGCTCCTCGATACATCCTAAAATGTACTTGTAAGTTGTAAATCAGGATTGATAACACAAAGATAGAAATGTCCTATATTATAAGCGTGGCTGGCGAAGTATTTATAGAATAGAATATAAATAACTTCCTTGTCCATAGTGTATACAAAGAAAATCGATTACCCCCATCCCCTCTAGTTTTTTACTGCCGACCATGTACTTTTTAACATATTCGAGGAAAAAAAATAACATCGCGAAAGTTGTGAGGTCTCGCCAGAAACAGTGGATGCCCAAACTGGCACCGACTTAAAAAGAAAAAACAATATAAAACTATTATTCCAATCTGTAATGGCTGTACATCTGATAGGGAGAAATTAACAACACAGAGACCATTTGGAAAATAACGGAAAACATAACTACCTGAACTAGACACTAACATATGAAAAAAACACATATATAAAACCAGATTTAAACTGAATGCCTCCCGTAAGGGAATCACTAATAATGCAAATAACTCATTAAATTAAAAAAAAAATGGTAACAGGCTTTGTTTTTGGACAAGCGTGCTTTCTTAGGTTAATGTATGTAAGAGTGTATGATACTGCTTAATTACTGAATATCGTTCATTATTCAAAATACTCATTAAAGGTAAAATTGTAGCAACAAACTTCATAGGACAGGTGCGTATTATTATGATTGATATATGTATCATATTATACGATATTTCGTAAGATATAGCCTAATTACCAAGAATCATTGATTATGCAAATTATTCATTAACACTGAAAGGTACATCAACAAGCTTTACGGGACATATGCGATTGTTAAGGTTAACGTGTGTACTGAATTATATTGAAATTGAAGTATGTATTCTTAAGATATAGCCTAATTACCGAAAATCATTAATTATGCAAATTATTCATTAACACTGTAAGGTACATCAACAAACTTGATAGGACATATGTGTTTTCTTTTTCGGTACCTTAACTTGATGGGCTTTGATCAATGGCATTACTAAAATTGACTTAATCACACACACAGTAGTATAATGTTCTATACAACTTAAACTCTTTGACAATGTATAAATCGGTGTTCAAGTGTGTTTATTTCTTGGGAAGCATTGCAATTCATAGAAGCCGTCTTTTTCAACAAGAATTTAATCTGTTGGTGACAGAAATTTTCATTGAATTCAATTATTAATTAGAATGCTTTCAAAATGAAATTTGCTAAGGACCAGCATAACATAAACTCATTTCAATGTATATGCAAATTGTAAGGCCATTTCCTGACAGACTTTGAAAATGACATGTCATGAGAAATTTGTTTAAAAGTGAGAATCTCATAAACAAGTTTACACTTTAGTTTCGATACGTCAATGAACTCATCATTGTACGCTATAGAGACTCTTCCATTTCCATTATCACTAAAAAAAATAGTATGTGTAAATTGGTTGACCATTGCCTCTGTGTATTTTTCTGTCTGCTGGATATAGCGCTTTGTATTACTTGTTGGTAGAAAAAAGGAAGCGAATTGTTTACTTGATCACGCAATACGTCCTTGGGGATACGGAATAGAGGAAACCCCGTGCAGTATTATTGGAAAAAATGGAGATATTGTTATATGCGACCAGCTGCCTTCTTTGAAAATCATTATCTCAGTGCAAAACGTTGTACAATAAAATATGAATATTTCACACCTCCTACACTGTAAAATTGTTAGCTAATTTACTGTTGATAGGCCAA
Organism: Glandiceps talaboti; assembly: GCF_964340395.1. Lineage (NCBI taxonomy): Eukaryota > Metazoa > Hemichordata > Enteropneusta > Spengelidae > Glandiceps > Glandiceps talaboti. Next base: position 14,136,801 of record NC_135551.1, on the reverse strand, counting down.
CTTTTCCTTGATTTTCAAATATTAAAAAAATGTTAATAATTTCTCAACCCCGTATAGTAATGTCTGCAGACCCAGATCTAGAGATCGGCGTAGAGTATGATCCGTAAAAAACACCACACGTTTTCGTACATGTGTAAAATTGAACCATAATTTAAGAGTGAATAGTTCAATACAACCGTGAATGATCTGATCGACAGAAACACGAGTGTATGTGCGTACATATACATAGGACAAATAATATAGCTCAGAAGTGTCCTGATACACTGTGTCTTTTTAGGGAATCCAAGCCCAAGCTCAAAGTTTGTCGATGAAAGTTAATAAGGATGAATGTCCCTCTTGAACAGGGAAATTCAGAGGTATTAAAGTAAGTAAAAAACTGACCATCTTTCAACTTGTCGGCCAATGCGGGATGTTGGCCAATTCAATTCAATCAACAGACTTGCAGTTTCGAATCCTACGAACAAGACGCATGATACATTTCTTACTGTTGAAACCTTCGTTACACAAGGTAATTAACGTTCATTTCAAATGCATTGACATGAATAGAGTAATGACGACTATCTTGAAATATAATGTAGTAATTAACAGCTACAAACATATTTTTTTATGTAGACATTCAGTACAATAGTAATTTTAATTGTATGAAATTATTATTATACAGTCACTCTGCAACATCATTCGATGTGGAGTTTTGACGAGCGTTGTATATTTTTTCTATATGCATTCACTATGCTCAAAACTTTATGGAGTGTCGACATTTACTCGTTATTGTTTCAATATATTATCATTTATTAAAAACCGTTCAATTAATGCTGATTAACCCATACATTACTAGTACCAACGCTGTAGCTGTAACATTATTGGTATTAAACCTACATTTCGACTAAAATAACAACATTCATGTCTGGTATTTTGGGATGCAAAAGGTAAGCGACTTGGGATGATTACACCTTGCTACATTTTAGTTAAAATATTGAAATTTGGACCCAATATTTGGTGTAATGTCAGTGGAAGCAAGAAGCAAAGAGCGAGGGCTATGTTAATAAAGGAAAGGGACAGATGAAGAAGAAACTAGGTCCCTCCTTAACTACTTAGTACTATGCAGTGAGTACAACAATCACAAGTGGAATAGAACAGATTTGAAAGAAAAATAATAGAAAGAAAACATGTGCTTCTCGTTATATCTTTACATAAATGGATATAGCATTGGTTGTGTTCGACAGTCAGCACGAGTCGTCTTTGCACACACCATTCCATTTCCGTCTACAACCACCAAATACTTAGATAGTTCATAATCATCTTCTTCCCACCATCAATGAAACACAAGTTGATCGAACAATAGCCAACAGAACGTATAGGAGAAACTTAAGGTCTGGTTAGATTAGTGAAATCGTATAACTCAAAAGTCAAAGTCAAAGACCTTCACGAAGTTGTTCCTGGAGATATAGACACGTCATTGAAATGCGATAACATAAATTTACAGAATGCTACTTTTCATATATTTAACAAAATTCATGTGACATGAAAGTTATTGAAAGAATGACGTCAGGTACACTAAAAATTATCAAGATGTATCGAGGAGCACAGAAAATATAATAACTACAGTTCATGACACTGCCCTAAATTTCCATGCAATTGGTGGTAACGGAATGTTTCCCTAAGCATGCCATGACTGATTCAGCTACTAATTAATGCCACGTGTGTGAAGGAAACACGTATGAAAAGATGAAACCAGGGATACATTTTAAAACCTCGTAAAAAAGAAAAAAATCAGCGCACGACAGGCTAATCAGTGTAACAACATTTTCAAGTTGGTCATTTAGTCGGCGAATATATATAACTGCGCCATTTTGCACAGAAAATGTGTAGTACTATGTTACAAAGTGTTAAAAGTTTACAAGATGGGTGTTTGACAGAAATATTGCCATTCCGTTACTGGGTGAGGTTTTCAGATGCACTAAAATGTGAAATTTTAGAGTACGAAAAGTTTACTTTTACAGCATAATTTTAAATACATTTGTTTGTAATTGTCTGCCTGCACATTTACATATGCATGCTATCATGGCTATTGCTTTAACATCGAATATCTATACGAAGAGACGTTGGTAAAGGTATTGACGTTAATCAGACTGCCACACCATAGGAACTCCCACCACACATGTTGTACTTGAAAAGTATTAAAGTAGCGTTAAAAACATACAGTACACGTAAAAGTGTCTAAATGTATTTTAACTCTAGCCACGTAAGCACTACAACCATCATAAGATCATGTACAGACTAGAGTGGATATTATAGGCCACAATATTCCAAATGTCATTGAAATAGCTGTGTAGTATTAGTAATATGGTTATATCTCACGTTACGTAATAAACATATTGTCAAACTGTCTGGCTGTATGTGCCACTCAGTCCATCTATACATGTGCAGGGACGTCGACTGTACGTGTTGTCAGCGATTGAGGAGGATTGTCAAGGGTGAAGGAATGGGGTGTCAATATGTATTCGTGCTGGGTCTGGCTTTGTTATGTTTATGAACGACCTTTAAATACAATTTTCATAGGCGTCATAATTATGTATATTAATTATTACTCTGACGACATTACTTTGTCGTCCATTGTTAAAACGATATATTCACAGAGGAATCCACACATGCTACCAACTGGTTCCGTGTCAGTGGTAAATAAATGTCAATCAATATTTCGTTGAGGAATTACACGACTCTTCTGTTTGTATAAATAAAAAATGAGAAATGTTAGTCATGCACAATGATAATATGCGGAATGAATATTGACTGCAATTTGGATTTTTATCATCATATAAACATGCATTTTACGTACAAAGGCTAGCTCAGGCTCACCTTAAAGTACTACAGAGGCACGATAGTTACGTCGATCAAACATCTTAGATTTAAAATTGATGAAAGTCCGGTACTCTCACACTTACGCTAGCTTTTAGTACAAAACTCTTGTATGGAATTTTTGTAGGGGATGGAGCGTATTCAGTTAAAGTTTGTTTACATAGACTGCAATCTACAGAAGGTACATTTGCCTACGCTAGAACTATCACGGAAGCGTTCAATTATAATATTGGGGTCGTCAAAATTGCACGAAACGGTAGTTTCGTAAGTTCGGAGTACAAATCCAGGCAGCACTCCAGTTATCAGATAGGCTTGCTTTACAATTTCACAAGGTTGACCTAAACTAAATAGATTTATGTGTTTGTGCTAAGGAAGTTTTGAATCTGCCATCTAAGCTCCGTAACATGACATAAAAACAAATTTTTTCTTTGTCAACGTTAAGGTTAAATCATTTCCATCGTTCTTGGTTTATCTATATCACTATACAAAGGATTAGCATTTATATATGATAAAGAGATCCGGATTACCAAACACGACACACTGACAGAAGTGTGTATTATCATGACACGTTTATGTATGTATGTATGTATGTATGTATGTATGTATGTATGTATGTATGTATGTATGTATGTGATTTAACGTGATTTAACGTGATTGCCATTGTTGTAAATTAACCATGGCAAGAAAGGGAAGAAAGCCTCAAAGGCTCATATAATCCCTAGTAGTGTTCATGTACTGGTCCTGTCTAATTTTAAAGTCCACAATAGTTTTGGCTTGGATGATGTGTTCTGGTAAATTGTTCCATTGAGATATGACACGCTGAGAGAAGAAATATTTCCTAGTATCCAGCCTAACTGTAGATTTACAATGTAACAAGTTTTAGTGAGTGTCCTCTTGTCCTGCTGGTTTGGTGAAGCTTAAATAGTAGCTCATAGTCACTTTTATCGAACCCCTTGATTAAACGAAACACTTGAATGTATGTATGTATGTATGTATGTATGTACGTCTGTCTGTCTGTCTGTCTGTGTAGACCAAGACAGATTCCCATAGCAACGCCGCGTTTCTACACAAAATACCTGTCATTAAAAGTAAAATAATTACACGGAATTCGAAGAACATGTTCAGCCAATCTCAGTAGAACGTGGGTAGGAGGGTCTAATATAGGTCTTAAAATAAAGGTAGTGTTCGAGTGCGACTATGCCTTCATTATGTGGTATGGGGGTATACGAGGATTTGACGTCCATAGAAAAAAGATATTTTGGGTTACCTTGTTGGAATTGGAAGCCATTAAGTACTTTAAGAACATGATTCGTATCTTTGATGTAGGTAGGCTGAGATGCCACAATAGGTCGTAAAATGCATCCAAATAATGCGCGATGTGTTCCGTCGGGCAGTTACAAGCTGAGACGATGGGTCTTCCAGGAATATTGACTTTATAAATCTTAGGTAGCAAATAAAACACTGTTCTTCTAAGTCGACGGATTATAAGATTACGTGCTTCTGATGGCAATTCGCGATCGCCAGATGATATAAAAGCATTAACAGTATCCGTAAAACACATTGCACGTCTTCAGTGATATCTTCCGATTCCTGGTAAAAATCCGCGTTCATAAGTTGTCTCTCTGCCTCAGCTATATACAATCTGTACGCCAGACAACTAATATTATAGCTACGTGTACTGCCCTGCCGTATCAACAATAATATGTATGTATGTATGTATGTATGTATGTATGTATGTATGTATGTATGTATGTATGTATGTGAGTGTGCGCGTGCGTGCATGTCTGTCTGTATGTATGTATGTATGTATGTATGTATGTATGTATGTATGTATGTATGTATGTATGTATGTATGTATGTATGTATGCATGTGTGTATGTATGTATGTATGTATGTATGTATGTATGTATGTGTATGTATGTATGTATGTATGTATGTATGTATGCATGCATGTATGTGTTTGTTTGTGTGTATGTATGTATGTATGTATGTATGTATGTATGTGTGTGTATGTATGTATGTATGTTTGTATGTATGTATGTATGTATGTATGTATGTATGTATGTATGTATGTGTGTCTGTCTGTCTGTCTGTCTGTCTGTCTGTCTGTCTGTCTGTCTGTCTGTCTGTCTGTCTGTCTGTCTGTCTGTATGTATGCATGCATGCATGCATGCCTGTCTGTCTGTCTGTCTGTCTGTCTGTCTGTCTGTCTGTCTGTATGTATGTATGTATGTATGTATGTATGTATGTATGTATGTCTGTCTGTCTGTATGAATGTCTGTCTGTCTGTCTGTCTGTCTGTATGTATGTATGTATGCCTGCCTGTCTGTCTGTCTGTCTGTCTGTCTGTATGTATGTATGTATGTATGTATGTCTGTCTGTCTGTCTGTATGTATGTATGTATAATCCATCGCCATTTACGGCAATCACTAAAATCCATTGGTTTTTTTCTCGAAATAACAAAGTGACAAAAGGTATAATAACCGCTTTTGTATGAAAGAAAGGGGCCATTTTAAGATGTTGAAGGTATGTTTGCTCAGAGGACAAAGTAATTGCACATTTACACGTACCAAAATAAAAATATCCTGCAAAACATGATTTGCTGGTATGTTCTTTTAATTCCCTAATCCGGAAAACAGAACGACATTCTCAACTTTATGTGCACATTTCCTTTTTTCTTTTTTAAATTTCCCCCTTTTTAATAATTTCGTGTGTCCCACTCGGATGTAGCACATCTGAGATAGGGGCGATGCAGTGCCTCAATGAAAATGAAATATTTTTTTTTTCAACAAAACAACCAATTCATCTGACACGGCACACGTTGCCATTGGTGTATATTGTTGGATTGATAGTAGTATGTGTCTACATAAAATGATCTTACACTTCCAAATTAAATCATCATCACAGACAGAAAGAAACAACCAAAAATGTCACTGATCATATCGTGATTATGTTCTGAGAAAGCAACTGTCTCATGAAGCTTTCCTCAAATTGAACTAGTTGTTTTGCCATTTCTTGACCTAATATGTGGATAATGTTGTCCCACCTAATTTAAACAGAGAACATATCTGGCGTGAATTACATTTCTGCTACACTGATTTGTATTAGTGCAGTTATACGGTACCCCCTTCCCCCCCCCCCCCCACTTCCCGTATTCTGGAGATGTGCAAATGTATGGTACACAACACTGACAATCGACCTCAGCGTCCATACGTAATAAGATATTTCTTTAAAAATAGATGTGGGATTTGCAAGGAGAGGCCTTGGTCTCATATTATGTTGTCATTGGGTTTTAACATTTGGAGGTACTTAACCAGAAGGGTTTCCCCCTCCCTCTTCAATTTTGATTTGGGGTAGGGACAGCGTCCCCCGATCGTTAGTGGGGAGGGTGTGGGAGGGGTTATTTGACTCCCATGGTGAGCACTTTTTTTGAAAATAAGGCCAAATAAAAAAAAATAGTGTGTTTCCGATAACCGTTCAAACCACAGACCCTAATTAAACATTTTGCAAGAAAGGTAAAATGGTAACTTCTATTTCCATGCACATCTTCATACCTTTGCCTTTGTGATAGGAAACATACGTCATTACGTATTCCATGCGTATTCCAATGCAACGTAGTTTTATTACAATATCATTGCCTAATTCAGAGATTGTTTTACTAAGAGCAAAGAATATTGTCTGTGTACTTTCCTGGTGCTTCTGAATAAACATACTGATTTAGAAATACTTCTTTTCTTTTCCAACGGCCAATCTGCATGGCAGTGTCTGGGTTGTAGCCAGACTTTATTGTAGCTGTGACACCCGTTGGTCTGAAAGATTTCGCTGTGTACTGGAGTAACGTCTAGCCCTGCCAAGCGAATTGCTTCCATTAGTGTAACGTAACGTAGAAGCAAAGGTAGAGTCGGAAAATGCCCTGTAAGGCGTCTTCAACTGGTTTCGTATCTTTAGGGCAGAGGGTTTCAGTCTTCCCTTTATACTTTTTGAGGCAATGTATGGGGGGTCTAAGATCTCATTTTGTAATTTGATGGTACATGTACCACGAGGCCTGTTCTATTTGTGTCATTGTTAATCCAAAAGAACCATATTGCCGCTGAACAAAGACAACAGGGTGACGTTATAACTAATGTGACGTCACGCGCATATTATTAGTTTCTGTAAGAATTCGTATGGCTACATATTGAACACTGCTCTGTTTAGTAAATCGTCTTCATATATGACCCCATTTTCTCCCCAGTCCCCCCCCCCACTGTAGGTTTTACTTGTTCCCTAATGTAATAAATAAATCTTAAGACATTGGTGAGACAAATCCTCCGCCCATATCTCTTTGTGGCAAGTCGGTAGATTCAAAGAAAGCGTTTGCGCGCCATTATGATGAAAAGGGAAAAAGAAAAAGTGACAACAGGAAAAAAGACGTAAATTGAAGAAGTGTGTTTTATTCTTTCTGATAACATCAGAGAAAGTATGATCAAACACAATCAGCACGACGGTATTTTCCTTCAATACATATGATTGTTTGATCATCTCAAAGACCACCTGCTTTTTTCTGTCCCGCTAGGTATATTTACAAATTGAACTGTCTACCTAGTTTGTTAATAATTAACACAGTTTCAGCAAAACTGTTTAATCTTATTCTTTTTTCCAAACTTGCAAATCTCCTACTTATCCTGCTAACAGGTACGAATGATGCCTGTGAGCAGGGTTCATACAGGTTCCTACACCATACTTCCAGTGACTTAGTCGGAAAATGGTGTCTATTTGGATGTGGCTGGTACCAACATACATTAGCAAGTATGTGAGGGATATCTACTACTTTGCCATTATCTATAACTTCAATAGTGTGTCGCAAATAATATTTCACAATTCCTGGTCGTTCATCTGAAGATGACATGTCTATTCTACCACCAATATGAGTATGCCATCTTGCTAGTATATAACAACATCTTGGGCTAAATCTCTTGGAAATTGTGCTTTCAAACAGTGACCCACACATATCTATGCTTTTAATTCGAAGGTAGGCTCTCGGTACGTTAATGCCTTCAAACCTAGACCTATACACAGCTTGGTACATTTCAGATAGATAAGTGTGGTCATCCTGATCAAGCATATCTATTTGAACAGGTGGTAGTACGTTTAACACACTTTTTAACTTGGTTTCTTCCCCCCAGAAGATATTCCTAGGATCACAGTGTACTGCATCCATCATATAAACTACTTGTTCTCCTGTGAGCAGGTTTTCTTTATCAAGTAATTTATAAAGTGATGCGTCAGACATTGGCATACAGTCATCGAAAAAAGCATTAAAAGCTGGAAAGGTCATTGCCTTAATGTTATTGTGATATAAAAAGCGTTCCATCAGCTGTGTTGGTAGATTACGGTTGTTGTTATGAAAATTTCCTAAAATACCGTTATATCTTTCAAAACTAAAACACCAAAAGGCATACACTGGACCATAATTTCTTACGCAATCAGTTAAATGTAAATTCATGTGAAGATTAGGAGTGCATGAATCTTTTCCGTATAAACTTTCAAACATTCTGCAAAATTTCAATAGTAACTCATCAGCTCTTTCAATGTCAATTCGTCTTATAACTTTAGAACAAATAATACTGCTTGCTTCAACAAACAGTAACCAACAAGCCATGTGTTCTCTTGGGAGTATATCATGCAAAGCGACTGATGAATAAACAAGAATCCAGATAAGCCATTGCTCGGCCGTTAATCCCGAAAATCCTGTTTCAACCTTTCGGGGTATTTTTCCTATATCAGGCGGAACGACCATTTCTTCAAGTATTTGTTGTATACTGGCCAACTGTTCATCACTTATCAATTTATTTTTCCTCCACAATTTGTAGCAATGCTTAGCTGTACCTAAACATATGTTGTGCATGGGATCTACAACCAAAAAGTCAACAGTATTATAGTACGGTAATTTGTACAAAACTGACCATTTAGCACCATACTCTTTCTCTAGTCGTTTTCTTTCTGTTTCAGAATCAGCCTTTTTCGCTTGGGCTGCGTATTTTCTTTGCAATACATCAGTCCGTAATTGCCATGTGTCACGATCAAACCCAGAGTAATCCAGACCCTCCCCAAATTGTCCACTTGTAAATTCTTTCAGACACTTTGAACATCCCTTCTTGGCTGAATGACCCTGATATCCACCAACTTTTCTCGACGCAGGGATGTCACATGCGACACAGATCAAAGCCACTCTGATATATTCATATGTGTTTCTAATCAGCAGCCATTTTCCTTCCCAAAGATCAAGGAGTTCAGTGACGAGAGGTTCAATTACAGAGTTCAGGTCATGACGGGGTTCGTCATCCATCATACCGACTAAGATGACATTTTCGCGCTTGTATCTTTTGTCCCGTGGTAGATTTGCTAAAACCAGATATATTGCTCCAATACTCTTTGGTGTGAACTTATGAGGTTGAAACCAATCAACATTAAATATCAGCCCATAATTTCCCCGTTCTTCAAAAAATGGCTCATCATCATAGTTCAAAAATTTCTTCCATACATTTCCATCGTAGATATCTGCTAAATATTCTTGTGGCACTGCACGAGAACGCCATTCTTCACACTCAGTTACAGTGGTGTCATCTTCCAATAGATTAACTAGTGCCTTCGTTAGACTGTAGTAGCAGAAAACCTTTTTAGGATACCAAAACATGTTACCATTTTTCGTTCGAATCTTTTTCATTAAAGTCGCTCCGCAGGCTTCCCGGCGCTTTCTTTGTGGATGATGAGGCCATTCAACGTTATCACAACATGCAGATACAACTCGTCCAGTTAATAGTCTTTTTGTCCATTTTTCCTTTGGGTATAGCTTACAACAGGTTGGACACATTGCAAACACAGTATAGTCCTTTTTTATTCTCAATGTATTGGACAGTAAGTACAGCGAATCTGGAAATGTTCTCGACAAGTTATGTAACTGAATGTTGCCTGTGATATGGGCCAGCACGGCCAACAGAGATTTGATGAATCTGAGTAGATACGATATTGCAGCATCGGTAATGTTAAATATCACTTTCCATGTCATAATAAACAAAGCACAACACTTAAATAGTTGATCATTATCAGAAATTACTTCCGTCCCATCCTTCTCCGATTCACCATCCTTTGTAGGTAACTCAAGATCATTTTCATTGTCATCCCAAAGTTCAACGTTGTCAGCAGAAGTACCTGCGTCTGCGTTACCAACTATATCAGTGTCATGGTCTTGATCAAAGTATGCGCGATCAGCGTCGTCAAGAGTCCTGAGTTTACCGTGTAACGCACTTTCTGCAAACGCATGTGCGGTATTTTGGTTGTTTTGTGCACCACAATAAACATCGTAGTACTCACGTCGCCACTTTCTTGTACGTAAATCAAAGTATTTAGATCTATGGAGGAAATACGTTGAGTACGGGATGAATCGCAGACAATGACCACACCACTTTGACTGCCTATACCTCCGTCGCCCCTGCTCTGTGTTTCGCTTTGATGACATGACGTAAAATGATTGTTTTGGGGTTTATCGCGGTGTAAAACTAAAATACAAACGTGTAGTTTAAATCCGATTATTTGTAAAGTCATAACGTCACATCATTATAAGACAGTGGTCACGTTTAGATGACGTCAATGTGGTGTAGCTATGTACATGTAAATTCCATAATTACCCCTAGTATGAAATTTGTCAATTTATCCCATAGTGTGAATGAGCTCATATAATTTATTTGACTAATGTTCATACTTGAGATAAACGAATAAAAATGATGGCGTTACGTAGTTTTCTGTGTTCAGTGGTGTTTATACCTAAAGTGGGTCAAAGAATGTTGGTCATATTAAAATTTGAGCGCCAAAATTCTTTGTAATTGAGAAGGGCCACTCAGCTTTCCTAAATATATTCTTGCCATTTACGCTTTGCGTGGTCGTCCATGTTAGCATATAGTTAGTATAAAATTATGGGATCGGAGTTAAGGTGTCTTCTATATGTACAGTCGCGCCAATTTTAACGTACTAACCGGACGACCACAATCTAGAGATATACAGTGTAATTCTGAGTACTATTATAGAATGGCTGAAACAAAAAAACGTACTATCCATGCTGTCTTGCGTCAAATATCAAGTGAAGTAAAAAGAAATAGAGAGGTAAGTTGACATTTTATATAGATTTAATGGGGAATTAATATAGAGTTTTATCACAGTCGTTCTGGCATGTCTTTTATAGCATTGAATCTTTAGACTATGTGAAAATATAACCAAAATATTTTTACTATTCTTAAATAACATTCATTCAGAGCATACTGAATTGTATGATAAGGAAGTATATCCTCTCCAAATGTAAATTGTACATGGATGTGTTAAGTTAATACATTAGTTTCTACAATAGGTCTCTCGATTACGAACATTGACATGTAATCTGATTAAGATTACGGTAAAATTGCTGTAAAAGACTGATAATGTACAAGAATTAAATCAAATCAATTGTATGGCATTCAATAACAAATAAAGACAGGCAGTTCCACAATTCATACTTTCATCATACTTTATACGTCTACATTTTGGGGACTTGATATTGCATGTCCATGTCTTATGAATATTCATACGAGTATCGAAGTAAATTAATACAGGGGAAAAAGCGGGAAAATAACATGTGCATCGTACACTAACAACTTCCGTCTTGCCCAAGTCTAGGCTAACGTTTAACTTATATGAAATTTAATGAGCGTGTATTTTCAGTGCATTTTCGAACATTCAGTTGCTCATTGAGTGAGTAAGTAATCAATCAATCAATCAATCAATCAATCAATCAATCAATCTATCAATCAATCTAATCATGTAATTAATAACCAGTCACTCAATCGTTTGATTGGTTACTGAGACTAGAGATTTCATTGTTTGCATTAACTAATTGATCCATTGACGATCAAATCCTTGATAGAGATATCAATAGTGAATATATCTACGGAAATTGAAAAGAGTAACCAGTTCAATTCATTTGATTGTTATAGTCGCTAATTATAAATTATGACAAAACAACCGTTTGTAATGTAGCCTATTAAAATTAATAAATATCACCATTAGCTGCCCAGATTAAAATATAAGGTCATGTCCGGATTGTTCGCTTCTTACTTTGCGAATTATGGTAACAGAAATGATGAATTGGTAGTCTGGTTTCTGGCTTACATCAGGGTCTTAATTCGACACATTCTGCACATTCCGAATTGATTCTCGAGATTCGATAAGTACTCTGACGGCATACATTGCTATTATGACAATACAAATAAATACAATGTTATTCTGATATTGGCTGTAGGTTATTTCCTCAATGTTGGAAATTGTTAAAACACTAGAAGAGAAGATATCGTCAGCAAATAAAGCAGAACCTGAGAACGAAGAAAGAAGATTCGCCCATCGAAAAGTTTCGAGAGAAATTTCGGTAAGTCGTAATTCTAAACATTTTGCAACTCTTTTATCAGTGTTAAAGTCTAATAATAACTATAACTATTGATAATATGTAATAGGGTCATCTTTCTCTGTGTTAATCATTCGACGCATCTTGTGACTTTTTTTATTCTGCTCTGTAGGACGCTACGAAGAATGTCATTGATGGGATGGAATTTGACTTCAGTGAACGGTATGTATTCATTTTATTAACATATGATGTTTACGTTGTATGATTCACCAGTTTCAACGTGTATATGTATCATACTGAACAGCTTCGTTTGGCATTAGTGAAATAACGCTGATTTTGCCTGTCAAACCTACTTTAATTTATTGTTGACTTTTTGTGTGAAGAAAAGTGAATATTAAGATGAATTACTTTTTTTCTTTGTCTAGTATCGATGTTGGCGTTAACAGAAAGACAGTATCTGCTGCTACCGACGAAGTAATATCTGCTTGTAAGGCGAAAGAAATCAGTTGTGACAGAAAGACCGCCTTACGTGAGTTATCACAATTTATTTTTGTATAGAGCTATACAAATTATAGATAGGGACAGTAGTCTGTCAAAGTACAACTGCACACGTACGTGTATGTATGTACATAGGCGAAGACTAATTCATGTTCTTGTTCTTGTTCTAGTTTAATTTGATATTCCGTTTCATTTGGGTATTTCATTTATTTATTTTTACACTTAGTGTTACGTCGTTACGTAAAACTATCACATTAATCAACGTGCTTGACCCGATGTGAAGACATACGACAATAAAATTACGATTTGTAATTCAGATTTTGTACATGAATAAATATTTACACTGTTGAAAAAGCTCACAATGAAAAAAATTGCTAGCGAAAAACAAAAAACATTACATGTCTAAATAAAATGTGATCGGCTACAATCTCTCATCTGTAATGGAAAGTATTTCGAGGTCGTTGCCATCCTTGAATTAGACAATGACACAGGTCGAAAACTATGATTTATTATTAAGAGGTACAGCACAGATGCTAAGTTTGTGAAAGTATTTCATTGTTTTGAATTTTGAATAGGAATTGACGACTGGCTTGAGTTGATTACGTATAGAAATATATCATATTGATGGTTATCTAACTATATATTATCTATTGCAGATGCTGTTAAGACTCACTTCAGATCAAAAAAGAAAATCAAGGATGGACTTAGCAAGAAGGCAATGAAAAGACAACGCATCTATTCAAGGAAAGATAGGGTGGGTTTGTGCTATTATTTATTATTGATGGACGCTTTTATTGTATATTCACGCCCGATATATTCCCTTATGACTAAATCAATGTTCAACAACTACAATCCAAAGCAAATACGGATTTTCCTATCAGATCCGATTGTGATTGCACCTGCACGTCTTTATCACTGTGGTATATCCAATTTGTTTAATCAAAAGGCACATTGAGATAATCACTATTAAACTTAAAGTTATCTAGTTCTTTTCATTATACAGATATCTGATAGTGATGCTTGGCTATTCTGGGAATAAATTATACACAGTGGAGATGGCATTGCGATATTCTCAAAATTACAGCTTGTGCAATGTCAGATCTAGAGAAACTCGGTTACATTAGAATCTATTAATTTGACGTAGTTTCGTTCATACATGCAACGTGTTACAACTACGCGAAAGATGTGGTGTTGAAGATACACGCTGAACGTACTAGAGTCTAACACATGAAAGTTCTTATGATAACAAATAAAAAGTGCCGTGAAAACGAGTCTTTCAGTCCAACATATAGCCTTGAACACAATACAAGTATAATGTACATCAGAAGGCAGTACACAAGGCCACGGTGTGCTTCTAAATTTATTTTAAAATACCATTGTGGTAATGTGATATAACTTCATTGACGTCCATGGATATAACATACATATGTGTTGCAGTCAGCCGGGTGACACTGTTCATTCTGTTTCACTCTACGGTGAACATCGTGATTTCGTAATTTTCATAAGATGATCTAATCTATCTATCTATCTATCTATCTATCTATCTATCTATCTATCTATCTATCTATCTATCTATCTATCTATCTATCTATCTATCTATCTATCTATCTACACACACACACACACACACACACACACACACACATAATGTATATATAAGTGAAATTGAAATTGAACTTTTTTCTGGAATAATATATTCATTATTGCAATAGCATATACACATTACTTTTGAGATAATTACTGAAAATGAAAGTCAGCGAACAAATAAATAACATCCCTGAATAAACAAATATTCATGCTTATTTTTTCAAAAAAAACTTAGAATTAATAAAACTATGTCATCTATTTATTATAGAAACTACAGAGACGAAGAAGGGTTTCCAACGATGAAGAAAGAACAGAATACGACCCTGTTCTGAAGGTGATTTATATGAGCTCCGATGACGACACATCGGAAGGTGAAGTATCGGAGACACTGTGTCGGAAACAGTTGCCATGGCGGTCAGACGAGCTGACCAACTTTTTCAGATCGCTTGACGAACGTTATCAAAAAAAAACTTCTGGACACAATATTTTAAGAAAAAGTATTGAAGTAAACGGTGTTTCCGACTCTTCACCTCCCGATGACGCGCCCGAGTGGGCAATAAAGAAAACAGCTGCAATAATACCACATGGGGAGTCTGACGACAACATGTCTATCGGAAGTGATGGAGATATCGACATTGACGAAGAGTTGTCCTCCGACGATGTCGATTCCTCTAACAAAATACACTCTACTCCCGAACCCGCAACACAAAGTGAAGAATATCGCAGGACGTCGTCTGGAATCAAAATAAGAGGAGGAATGTCGCGATCGCCTGGTTGTAGAATGGGTGGTAAAGTTCAAACAATAAAGAGTGTGAAAAAAGTTAACAACAATCGACACAGGAAAAAAAACCTGTCAGCAACAGACGTTCTGATGGGAATTGAGGGTTAAGACATTGACCTGCATTGGTCATATTTGGGTTTTTTTCGGTCAAAATTCAAAATTTTCTTTCACACTCTTATTATTTGTAACTTTGTTGCACTGAACTAACTTTAGGTACATGTTAAGGGGACTGTGGGGTTAATTTAGGACTGTACAAATCCTGCTCCTTATCCCTCGAAGAAAAACTACATGTTGGGAAATTTTTAACACGTGATAATTTACTGAACCCTCATGTCAGGACTTGTGTCTCTTCAATTTTCACTCAAAGTCTAGACCAAGTGTAAATACTCATATACTGCGCCTACCACAAACTTAATTCAGACTGGTATTTGTTTTATTATCAAACTATGTAATGTATCTTGTTACTCTATGTATGTAAACTATGTATATGGTGTTCACATCAGTCCAATTAGCCAATTGTAATTAATATACTCTGTAGCTGTTCTCTGTATCATTTTTCAAGTAGTTTAATTCAAGGCGAAGTGCTTTGCAAGAAACTGTTGTGCTCTTTTTATGTCTCATTTTATCGCGTATTTTTCGATGTTTGATCAACTGTAAAAGTAAAGTGTTCACAAAAGAGAGGGGTTGAACACGATTATCGACAGCATACTGTGTATAGTGGTAACAATATTTGAGTTGGACCAATGACATTGAATACGATGAATGTTTTGTCATGGACAGTTGTTTGATCAAGGCGAATGTCAATATAGCCGAACCGAGTCTTTAGAGTGTCTCGTTTCAAATCTTGAAAACCTACATGAGTGTGAAGCTAGTCGAAGCCGGTGATACACTCCTATATTTTACGGCAGACAATTTCCAATTGGTGGCATTTCAAAAAGGGCTTTAAGTATTTTCGCCCTCAGTATAGCTGTGTATACTGTATATGTTTTCTCTTGTTTTACTTACTGCTATTACTGTGGGTTTTGTTCATCAATGAGGGCGTAAGTCAAGAAATATGTTAACAAAAAGGAAGTTACGAACTTGTCGTAGATGTCGCTGGTCATTGCATATTATAACATTCAATTCGTTGCAATGGCAATAGTTATCACCTACGTGCATAGATAACACAAACCCTGCAATAACCAATCAAAAGTCGGATGAGAGTTGACTCGTTAACTAGCGTATTTATATCTTTATACACACGCACACACACACACACACACACACACACACACACACACACACACACACACACACACACACACACATATATATATATATATATATATATATATATATATATATATGTGTGTGTGTGTGTGTGTGTGTGTGTGTGTGTTACTTCAGACCACGAACACAATATACTCTGTAGGCTACTGCAGTGCTATGATATGATATAGCTCATCAATGTCCTCAATCGTTTAAGTTCTTTATGCTTTGTGAATTTTTATTAGACTGTTTACACTTTTAGAGAGTTTATTCTTTCTTAATAAAATATTATAATTTTTCATTAACAACGGGTTCGCGTAATTATATATGCAAATATATGCATGGAATATGCAAGAGATATTCGCAAGTATTCAGATGAGGTATGGTTATAGTATTCCTATTAGTTTACGTTAATAATACGTCCATATTCTCTTAATAATACCCAGTATTATGGTTAGAATACGCTCATATGCCTATCATATACACAGATATTCACATCCTATTCGTAGACGTATTCTAAAATATTCATGGTGAGAATACGATGTGAATATTATATGTCAAAGTGGTTCATCTTCTCATCGTAAAACGTGATATTCTGACATACATACGTCGACTCCAAATTCTCAGAATATGTGTGCATATGTCTGAATAGTAGGATATGCCACTAGATATTCACTACAAATTCAAACGTTTTCACATGCGAATATGTCGCATTTGGTGCAGTGAGTGAGAGAGAGACATACAGACAGACAGCGAGAGTGAGAGAGACAGCGAGAGACAGACAGACAGACAGACAGCCTCGGACAGACAGACAGACAGACAGACAGACAGACAGAAAAGACAGAGAGAGAGACAGAGAGACAGCGAGAGACAGTGAGAGACAGACAGGCAGACAGACAGACAGACAGACAGACAGACAGACAGACAGACAGACAGACAGAAAAGACAGAGAGAGACAGACAGACAGACAGACAGACAGCGAGAGTGAGCGAGACAGCGAGAGACAGACAGGCAGACAGACAGACAGACAGACGGACAGACAGACAGACAGAAAAGACAGAGAGAGAGACAGAGAGAGTGAGAGACAGCGAGAGACAGACGGGCAGACAGACAGGCAGACAGACAGACAGACAGACAGACAGACAGACAGAAAGACAGAAAAGACATGTAGAAAGGCAGGGAGGCAGAAAGACAGAAATACAAACAACGTGAGACAGAGACAGAGATAGAGGGACCGAGAGATAGGCAGCCAAAAAGACGGTTAGACTACAAGGCACTCAGGCTGAGTTAGTTCTCTTTGCGAAAACAAACAAACAAATAAACAAACAAACAAACACACACACACATGAATAAATAAATCAGTAAAATATGAATTTAGGAAAGCAATTAAAGAATATATCATTTTCTGATGTGTAAATTTTCAATTATGGTTCTTTGTCTTATAATAATTAAATCTGTGTCTGTATTGTGTTTATCTATACGCTCGTTTAATTCAGCCCGTAATGTTAACTTATTATCTCATTAGCAGTGGAGCCAAACTCCATTAGTGGAAAGCTAGTTTTTGGACTCCAAATTGCCATTTTATTTCTCCATTTTGTCTGATGTGGTCATTATTAACATGTACATATTATCTTATTTTACGGTTTTATATTTTATAATTACTTCGATCCAATTGCAAAGACAAGATACTCGTTGGTAACACTACTTCTGTAACAGGTGGATGAGGTGTAAAAGCAGTAAGGGAAGACAATTGTGTGATTTAGAAGTAGACAAACACAATAATATGTAGACTGTGCTGTTATAAACTGAGAAAACATCGTTTCTCTCTGAAATGTGATTTTTTTAAAAAGCAAACCGACGATGTTTTGGCAAGAAAATCCACAAGGGAAATATAAAGTAAATATATGTCATATTTGTAACCTTTTGAATGTAGAAATGTTTAAAATCGGCGACTTAAACTAGGGTCGATCGGGTTATCGGAAAAAAATATTTTAATAAAAAAAATATGGCCTTATATAAGACAATGGAATGTATATACAAATACACAAAAGCACAGTTGTTCAAAAAAGTGGTTACACTCACCTACGTTATGTAACAGACTATCGAGCTGTTCTCTGCATGGCACTGCCCAGTCTTCGATGCTGAATTCGTTTGCTGGATTGTCTGGGCTTAGAACTAGCGGGAAGTTTTGTCTTGGCGGTGACAGATATGTTGGAAAGTTCGGCTCCTGTGCACCTGGGAAGAACGGTTTCCCGGCAAGCGCTGGTGGAACATATTTCAGTGGCGCGTTATTCATTTTTAGAGCAGCTTGACAAACGTAAGAAGTGGTCGCTATCGCACGAAACTTTGTTACTTGCGTTCCTAACTTTTCAGTAATTGGATGAAGAGTTAAATAAAATTTGTGTGATAATCGAAACATCTTTGTAACAAAGTAATATCGAGTTTAAAGATTAAAAAATGACTGCCTTCTTCGTTTTAGAGCAAAGTGCACCAGCACTATCAACCACAGAGAGTCCGCGGAATTATGGTCGGCAAAAGAATACACGGTATGAACTTTATTCACGTGATAGCGATGATGCCTCAACCTCGAATTATTTTATAACAACCCCAGCTTTGCAATTAAAGCCGGGTTTATTTGAATAAAACATGGCTTTGCATCTGATCATCATTCATTATTCGAAGACTATGCTTATGTATTACAAGGTCACAATTACAGTTTAATTATGACGATTTTAAAATTACCTTTTCAGCCTGTCCTAATAAGGGAGATTAGGCCGCGCCCACAAAGGGTGATCTGTTAGTTCATTCATGATATTATATCAACAACAATTAATATACCTTTTTACGCCCTCTGTTGCTTAATATTGTTACAAAGAAGGGAGAGATCACCTCTGTAACGAATTGGTCGACCTCTAATATCACTTCTCACATATGGAGTCGGGTAACCGGAGCCAAACATATATATAAACATAAACATAAACATAAACATATATATATATAGTTTTGGTAGTACTGGAACTCTTTCTTGGTTGTAACTCGGAGTTTCACGCATAGTGCGATCATCAACTCTTGTCTGCTGATCGCACTATGCGTGAAACTCCGAGTTACAACCAAGAAAGAGTTCCAGTACTACCAAAACTATTACGCTCTGCCACTGCGGTATAGAGCACTGTCTTAGCAGATTGATACTCACCGAGTTATATATATATATATATATATATATATATATATATATATATATATATATATATATATATATATATATATATATATAATTATTATGCCTTACTAGTAGTCTCCCAATTGCAAGGTTTAGTGTTCACCCGATTGTTCACAACTTGAATAACTCACTCAAGTCACTATTTTACACAAATCAACGTAAAAAATCCACCATCACCCCCCAAAAAACCCCCCCCCCAACAACTCAAAACAAACCCTGAAACAAAATGCCTGAAAAACTTTCGCCGAGTTGTTCAATGATTTATGGAAGGTGATATCGGCTACATTTCGGGTGAGCAAGGCGAGCCAATCCCGGGGGGGGGGGGGGCAACTCCATGGGGAACATTACGGGGGGGGGGGCTCCTCACAAGCATTAAAACCCAAACTATTGTGATACCACTTTTATGCAGAAAAGGATACCCTTTCTGATACCATTTTAATAAGTCTAAGTACAATCGACAGGGCCGTAGCCTGACTAAATTGCCAAGGGGGGGGGGGGGCAGAACTTTTCTAATTTATTAATTTTGATAATTAATTTAATGTTAATTTACATAAATGTGCATGCAATTTACATAATATCTATTTTAGCATACACAATTAAGTATCATATGTAAGGTCAGAAAAAATAAAAAATGCTGGTCAACGGGTAACCTAACCCATCACATCATTAGGTAAGTAGGTCGATTTCATTTTTTCACAATGCTTGACAAGGATAAAACAAACCATATATAATGATAGCAAAATATTTCAGGTCGAGTTTAGATAGAACTTATTCAGTCATCTTGATACTATCTCATGCAATTTGTCTGCAAACAAATGGTGTAGTTCCTCTCACCCTCTCTTCTCAAAAAAACGTTAAGCCCCGCCAATTCAATCTCGAGCATTATTTTAGCCACCCCTTCTGTCACCTACACTACAGTGGAGATATCAAATCATATGGTACAATGATGCATTGCAAGGAGACAACTCCAAAGGTGAAAAAAAATTGAAAATAAGACAGTATAGGAGGCCATTTAGAGGCATAAAATATCAAACCATAGACATAATAAAATACCAGAATTGAAACAATTATGCTATGCATTACATATTATCTGGAAGTGTATTTTGTTGTGGCAAACCTGAAAGATATTATGCGGATGTGCACATGGCAAATGACTTCTCCTGAAGTTTAATTTGGTTCCAAAAATCCCGAATAAAGAGCAAAACATTTCAAGACTTTCAGACTTTTGATGGCCCAATGGTCGTAAACTTTTGTTCAATTCTTTTTAGTGCACATTGGATATTTAATCTCAATTCATGCTTGTATGCAACATCAGAGCCAAGTAAACCACTGTATAAGATATTATATTGGAATAGACTCAGATGTATACTGTTACATGTACTATTCAGAAAATATAAAAAAATGTCCTTAATTTTGAAAAAAATGCGAAACCCGCATGAGGATATATTGCCCATCACCAGAAAAAAATATATGGGTAGGTTGAATAGCTTTTTCATTTTTTCTGGCCTAATGTCGTATCTTTCAAAGTAGATGCCGAAAAGATGTCACATTCAAAGTAAAAAAGATGGATGGTGCTTTCTCAAATAAGTAACACAACAAAATAATCATTTTCTTTACCCAACTTCCAACCCAAGGTGAACTCAGTGAATTCTCCTTGCCATTATCATTATAATGGAAACTGAAGTTTGGATTTTGATGTCGAAGGTACAGCTCTGTTTACAAATTCAGGGCCATTCTTTCCATAGCAAATTGTCGCTTCAAAATGAATTGCGGAATAACGCTAGTGTCAGTGTGCAATGAGATAATTATATCAAACAACATTTTAACCAAAGACAACGTCGAACACAATTATTGAAAGAAATATCTTCAAATAGTGGATCTTAAACTGCGTACCTAGTGTATAATCATTACTTTCTTAACTGCAAACCAATATCAGCAAGGGACATTGAACGTGGTCTATAACCTTAATAGTTTTTTCAGGGCCACCAAATATTCCAAAAAGAGATCTGCCGTTTTTATCAGTATCGGAAATGTTTTAATATAAAGAACAAGATGTAAATGAGATCGAGCGCATCTTCGGAGTCACTGCATGCAGCATAGCAGGCGACCTCACGTTGAACGACTTTTTCCGTCTTTTTTTTTTGAGTTTCACTCGCTGCCATTATAATTGCGACTTGCTATCTTCAAATGAAGGAGACTTTCAAGACTACTGTTACTCGCGGAAAATGCACAGTGCATGTGCGCACTTCTTTTGTACTTTCCCGCACAAAGAACTTTTAATTTGCTGTAAAAAGTTACAATTTTGAACTGGACACATTTTTATTCAAAGTTAAGCCAGCGTACAATAGCGATATAAGATACATATTAGTCAGGAGTGACAGTGTACAGTCACTTTAGTGAACTATCCATTTAAATCGCGCATGCTAGGAATCGTCACGTAAATGACGATTTTAATAGCATCGCTATGTATTCAAAAAGTAGCTTTTTTTCTTTCTTTATTCCAAAATCTCAGGGGGGCAGCTGCCCCCCTTGTCCCCCCCCCCCTCCACAGGCTACGGTACTGATCGAACTGTCCTTGTTCGCAATTAACGTTTCAGTCCACTAGCACTCAGTCTAGATCTGTTGTGTTGATGGTGGTACTACAAATCTGATAACCCCATCATCATCTATATGTTGATAATTATCATTATGGTCCGGTTCTTGGATTTTTGGATGTTTACACATTATATCATTGCTGGAGACACGCTCGAGCTCAGTCTGGTTATGGTTGCAGGAATATTGCATGCTGTACGTGACTAAAACCAAGGGTTTTCAGGGGGAGGAGGCCCTAGATCTGAAGTGCCCGGCATGAGCGACGAGAGAAGTTTTCAAGGAAGAAAAACACGTTGAAACGCTTCCAGATTGCATAGTCTAATTTACAGACCCTTTCTGATACCAACACTTCATGAAAAGTATACCCTTTCTGATACCAACCAGCATAAAAAACGACCCCTTTCGCGCGGACTTTCCCGTATAGCCGTCATTGGGAGTTGCCCCCCGGGGAGCCAATGCATCCACATACAAGTTTTTACGTTTCATGATGATGTTTAGGAGGGCTTCCATATATTGTGATGGTGGGTTGTTTCATCAGAAAAGGGACAAAGTAAAAGCAAGGCTTTTGCCTTAGTTCATGAAGGAATCCGGTCAGGAGCTAGTCTTGCTGCTAGACGTTCGGGCTTTCTTTCGATGCTATAATTAACTATAAGCGAACGAAGTTCGCATGTGTGAGGGCTTGCCCGAACACTCTGATGTTCCATCCTCGATAGCGTTGTTCGGCTGTGTGTCGTATTTTATCGGAAGAACATCCGAGGGCTAGCTGATAGACTAGTCAGGAGCTCGAGGGGCTTCGAATCGCACGCGCGCGCTTGGTGACCCTTCGGATCGCCCTCTAGTGGTGAACTTAGGAACAGCGCCAAGTCCGTGCACGCGAATAACAAACCCGAGATCTTCAAGACAGTGCAAGAAGTATAGTATTATCTGCGTACACACGACAGCTGAACGCACACCAAGTAGAACACAAATTCCAGCAGCTAGTTTTATCTGACGAAATCAGACGAAATGGAAATCCTTTGGTTTTCTCTCACCTGGTGGTTGGTTGCTCTATGCATCCTGTTATTTTATATGTAAGTGTGATTTACTTCCTGTATTTCATATAATACCGATGTAAACCTAAAAAACAAAGACTTGAACCTTCATCTTGTTTTTGATTGGACAATTTTCAAGTTTGTGCATGGGATAATATGCATCACTCCCATATATAAAGGGGGAGTTCATTATACAGGGAGGGTGAAACCAGGGCCGGGTGCAATGCTGCAGTGTGGTCTGAGGTATAATATGACCCTCCCCTAATTCCAGCAAAATTAGACAACATAATGGGTCAAAGAAAAATCTGCCCCTCCTCATAGCACATTTTCTAAAATATGCCCCCTCCCCAGCTCCTCTAAGAACTGCTTTATAGAAAGTGACCTCCCCAATTCCCCGGCCCTACCCTTGTAATTATTGATGGCTCCCTAACGCTGATAAGTGTTTGGGTTGGTGGAGTGCATATTTCCAGAGCTAGGTAGAATTTTATTAGCATAAAATATAAGACAAGATTATTGAGAGTTCAGAGCTGGTCATAGTAAATTATGGTTGACATAGTTTGATGCCATCAGACTTTTTGCTTGTCAAATTATTGCAAATCAGTCATTTTGTTTTGAGAATATTAAATGTAATTGAAGCAGTTTAATAGGTAGTATACATATGTTGGTGTAATCTTTACTCCAAATGGAAACTTTCAAAGTTTATTCAAAATCAAGTAAACCTGAATAATAAGGCTTGAAATAAACTTGAAAGCAGTATAAACATATAAAAAAAATCTGTACTACATGACAAAAATGTTGAATCCAAAACTGTATTTATATTTCTTGATGGCTTAATCATACCAATTCTTTCATAATGCTTCAAAAATTTGGACAACTGAAATTAGAAATGTTAAGTAACTGTCTAGAAAGATTATGTATGTACGTACATGTCTTATTACAGGTTTAGTTTAGGTGTGAGTAAAACCTACACCATTTGAAGGAGTTAGAGCTGAGATAGATAGACTGCCATTAAAAGATTAGTCTTCATATACATGTCTGTGTTTAAATATCGGAGTAGATTAAATAGTTTGCCAAGTAATCACATTCTGAGAAAAAAAAAGGCACTTAAAGTAAATAGTGTTATAAATTCATGCTGGAAAAATGTTTGTTCATCAGAAGTTTGGAAGTTACAATCATACTAAAGTGTTCAAATCATTTGGAGTTAAATCATATCAGTTCAAAAAAGAAAATAAGGCAGAAATTATCTAATGTATATTTAATTGCTTGGAGAACAAATTTATTCAACGATACAAGGAAAGATGGAAGTGGTAACAAATTATGTACTTAAAGAATTTTCAAGAAATAAATTTAAGTTTAAAGACTACTTATATAAGTAATTCATGTATTAGATTTTACACTACATGTACATAGAAATTTGTCAAAATTTAGATTAAGTGATCATAATTTGGGTATAGAAATAGGAAGACAAAGTAAACCAAGGTTACCTTTAAGAAATGAAAGAATCTGTCACAGATGTAATAATAGTAATGAAATAGATGATGAGTTTCACTTATTATTTTCATATAAGACACACAAAATCTGAAAGAATCATATTGAATTATATAATTTTGATATGCTACATTTTTTCACTATATCACAAAAAGAAAGTAAGTATCTTGATTTTTTAAATAAAAACACACTGATATGTGTTGACTCTCCATTAGCTCAATTCAGCAAGTTTATCAATTGTGAATCTTTATATTTTTTATTTTGTTTTTCAAGTGTCAAGTGACCATCACAATTGAGTCAAGGACCCACATGCACCATGATGCAAGCAGGTGTAATTTCTGAGTTGCTCATTAGGTCCACAACAGTAGTATATATCGGTTAACATAAACACAGCTCATAATCATTTTGTCATTTTGTCATTTTGTATTTTTTTCCCCTAGATATTCTGTGTATCCCTACTCAACATTCAATAAGCTTGGTCTGTCAGGTCCAAAGCCATGGCCATTACTTGGATCATTTGTTAGTTTGATGACAGTAGGTGACCTAACTCAACCAGTCATCATTGAATCATGATATTGAGTCTGAAGTCAAACTGAACAAGACAAGGACATCATTTCACTACAAAATAATGATAGAGTTATAGAATATTAACATAGCAGATGAACATAAGGTGGTGGTGGTGGTGGTGGTGAGGATGATAATGATGATGGTAGTGGGTGATGTTGGTGGTGGTGGTGGTGGTGGTGGGGGGGGGCAAAATGATGATGATGATGATGATGATGATGATGATGATGATGATAAAAACTACCACAGTATATAATGTGATATCTTTACTAATTGATACAAAAATAGAATTATACTTGAGTTAACTTATGAAGAAGGTTCTGTTAAAATTGAAATTAACAAAAAGAACTAAGAGGTGGTTCAGGTAGTTTAATTTGAAGAAAGCACAAATCTCAAATTACAGAATACTAGTAAAGGTATTTTCATGGTCGACTAATTGCAAGAAATTGAATAATCCACATTTTGGTGAAAAACCTAGGTGGTAGAATTCTATTGTAGGTACCGAGAATTGAGTTACTTAACAATACGTTTGTGTGAATGTGTGCATATATGTGTGTGTGTGTGTATGTGTGTGTAGGTGTGTGTGTGTGCATGTGCGTGCATGCATGTTTGAGTGTGAGTATATGTTCATGATTATGTATCTTGTATGATAAGTTTTAATAAGATTTTTTATTGTTAAATATATTGATTTTAATTCTCAATTTATTCCAGGTAGGTTTTCAGGAAAGTCTGATGAGATGGGAAAAAGAGTATGGAAAGGTGTTTGGGTAAGTTTTATCATTACATAAACTCTGGTTTGTTTTTTTAAATCATTGTTTTGGTGCTAAGGCATTGCTCCCAGTGATTTTATTTATATAGATAAAGATAAACACAAAGCTACCGGTATACATTCAAGATATTCAGATTTCCATTCAGGAGTGTACATGACATGAGTGTGTTGCATGAATCTGACATAGGACAACCCGTAGATTGTTCCCACTGTTACATGTAGTAATGTGTTATTTGGGCAAATAGTCCAGTCAAAATAAGATTTGACCCCGGACATAATTGCAACAGAAATTATTGTTAGTGCATCTTATTCAGAATTTTGTGCTGAACAGCATATCAAAAGTCTAGAAAAATCTAAGTGGTGGAACATGGTGAAAAATTGAGATTTTTTTATTAATTAGCATAATTAGCGGGAATGCCATATTCATAAAATGTTGTTTTCGCAAACAAACCTAGCAAGTAACTTGTCTATGGATAGGTATAAGGGTGATGGTTTTAAGTGCCCGGATGTATATGACTTCTTTCATTCCCCTAGTTTCGGTGTCAAGAATATTTACATTGTTTATGTTGACTGAATGTCCTGGTGATTCGATGTGGATGTGCTGGGATACTTCAGATGTGCTGGAACTTGGTCTTCTATCATGTCTATGTTCCAAAAATCTTAGGATAATTTGATGTTTAGTTTCTATATTGGTGTTTGATCATGTGTATTTTTCTGCTCCCTAAATTTCACAACCATACGGTATGTTAGTATGGGTCTAATAGCGTGATGAAAAATGTTGATCCATGTTGGAATGTTTATATTAGTGGATGAAGTGATTAATTTTCTAATAGAGTAGAACGCCTTTGTTGCCTTTTTATAAAGTTTGTCTTTTCATGATCAAACTTACCATTGGGTTGCAATTCTATCCCTAGATACTTATAGCTAGCTATATACGATCGCGATATCTAATTGATATTTTAATAATCTAATATTTCTATTAAATAATAATACCTTTGTTTTCTCTATATTGTTTAACACGCATAGTTATCTAACAAGGGAGGTATTTGATGATGAAAGGGATGTATTCAAGTACTACAATACCTATTGACAGACATACTACTCACAGTGGTATTCAAAAATGTATACTTATTGTATGTTACATGTAATCTGCATTACTATTGTTTATCTTACTTTGGAGTGGTTTGATGATTGAAAAGTTCACTCAAAATGGAACGTCAATAACTATTTATGAACAGAAAATATGTAGGATTACTAATACATTGTTTTTACATGTTAATCAAACTAATTAACAATTGTTTAACATGCACATTTATCTAACAATGGAAATATTTAATGATGAAAGGAAGGTATTCAAGCACTCCATTATCTAATGATAGTTACATAGATAGATACTACTCACATGGGCATTCACAAAAATGTATACTTATTGTGCGTTACATGTAATCTGTAACCTTAACTAAAGTGATTAAATTACACACATTAAGTCTGTTTAAATTTAATAGGAATGTGTGTACAATCATATAGTCCCCAAAAGTAATTCATGACCTTAGACCTACCCATAGACATATGTTACTTTCACTGGTTTTTGAACAAATTATATTTCATGAATATTATTTCTTCACTAATTATGCTAGTTAAGAAATGTCATTTTCCCCCATGTTCCACCACTTAATTTTTTCTAGACTTTTGATATGTTATTCAACGTAAAATTCTGAGCAAGATGCACTAAAAATTATTTATGTGGCAATTATGTCAAGGTTCGGCCTAAATTTCCGCTAGACTGACTGGATTATTAAAAGTAGCCTGTGAGATTGTTCTAGGATTATTAGCTGTGCACTTAATATTAGTGCAAAGGTGACAAACACTGATAAGACAGTGATAACAACAGAGAATAGGAAAAAGACACCCAAAGGAAATGAAAGTTATATGATTGTAATTTTTGAAACTTTATTTGAAATATAGGGAAATTAAGAGATTAATATTAGAAATCGTTCCTCCCAACTCCTGTGTCTTGATATAGAATTCGCTAGACTCTCTCACAGACCTTGGAACTTTGCATAAATAGCTAAAACTTGGGTTGTTTTGTATGTATCTACTGCATAATTGTACTCATATACTAGTATCCCAGTATCCCTGTACTATACGCCCCCATCGATTACATAGAGCTAATCTTTTGTTGATGTACATGTGTTAGGCTTCGCCTAACACATCAACAAAAGGTTAGCCCTATGTGATCAATGAGGGTACACAGTACAGGGCTAGGGATACTGGGATACTAGTATACGAGTACAATTATGCAGTAGATACATACAAAACAACCCAAGTTTTAGCTGTTTGATAAATGCGAAGCTCGACTGTGAGAGAGTCTAAGAATTCGCTGTCAGGATAGTGTGTCAATCTTGACTTATACACACAGGTAATAAAGTTGTAGTTATGTTGTTTTGTTACACAGTTCATTATTTACTTCATGACAACTCTACTATGGACCAGTGATAAGACCAATTATGATTACATTGAACATTGGCATGTTATTCCCACAATTCTTCCTTTATTTGGTCACGGAAAATATGATTGACAGTCTAAGGGACCTTGTTGCTGTGTGTCAAATATGTGTAGCGACATACACATTACTGTATGGTGTGATCCAAGCTTAAACAACATTGCCACTTTCCATCATCTGCCTCAACAAGAATCTTTATAACATTGCTCCTTTTCATCATTTTATTGTTCAGCAATGTCACTGAGTCAGTATCAGGCCAAAGTAGTTCAAAATTTCCGTCATTTTCCTAATTTTTAATGCATTTTGTTTGCAAACTTAAATTTGTGTTTCTCTCCAATTACATTCTGCAGTATAATTATCTTATTCCTCAATATTTTTCTACATTCAGCCAGAAAATACTAAAGGTTTTGTCACTACTCGACTCGTAGTGACAAGGCCCCTCAGGCCACTTATTTCGATCTCCCTTGGCTGAACAAAGAAAATATTCAGAAATACTATGAGTGGTCCATGTGACATATGTTGATTACAGTATGTATCTAGCAAGACAACCATTGATGGTTATATCGGATGTTGATATGGTGAAGGAGATACTGGTCAAACAGTTCAGTCACTTTCCAAATAGAAAGGTAAAAGATTTCTGAATTTCATCTGCATTCCATGTATTCATACCACAAAAAAAACAAAAAAAAACCCCCAAAAAACCAACAACAACAACAACAACAACAAAACGGTGACATAGTGATAGTGTTACATCATCAGCTAGGGGACAATATCTGTCAATAGTGTCACTTTTACCCAAATATTTGTGTTGTTGTTGTTGTTGTTGTTGTTGTTGTTGTTGTTGTTGATGATGATGGAAAACATACTTTTGGCACACTTCCTGGATGATTTTATCTGCCACATGCACTTTCTGGCTTGAGGCCAACATGTTGTAAGTTAGGCAGGTGTGCATACACAGATGCTTTGTCTTATCGAAGTGTGTTTGATATCTTTTGATTTGGCAAACATATAAATACACTTACCATATCTTATTTTTTATAAGAGTAAGGTGTAAGAATTTAGCCAGTGACTTCTGGTTATTAGACAAGTTGTTATAGGGTAAAATATAAGAAATTAGTAACCTTTTATTTGGAAACAAAAATGACAAAACAGTTTACTACACAAACGTCACAGAGCATATGTCCCTTTAATGAATATTACAATAATAATCTACAAGATTTTCCATTGTAATGTAAGTTTCAAGTAAAGTACTATAAAGCCAGTTTCTGAATAAGATTTGATGAGAAATTGTAGAAATGTACATTGTACAAGAAGTATAATCTGGATTAGATATTAATCCCTAATCACTCTCTTTCTTCAGCCAAGGAAAAAATGTATGATATACCTTAGATTATTTTTTATGAATTATTTATTAATTTGACTGTTTATTTTACATTATATTCTGAGTCTGTCTATTTTGGTACCATTTAGTGATAGGCATTCAAATAACTCATTTAAATATTAAAGGGACTCAGTAAAGTATGCTAGTAGAATGTTGTACAGTTTGGCACATTAACCCTCATTACACAAGGCCTATCAAGAAAATTGATATGTGGCAAAATACATCATAACTTGTTAACCAATCAAATCATATACATATGATATAATTTTAATTAATATATCACTTTTTTTATTTTACAGAAAGTTAAAGTCCAGATAAAACCATTTACATCTAGTCTAACTATTATTGAAGGCCTTCACTGGAAGTATACAAGGAATATCCTTACGCCAGCCTTCAGTGGATCGAAGATGAAAAAGGTAGGTCTAGTCATCGAAGTTGGAGAGTCCAGAGCTCTCCAACATCTAGGGTCCAACTCATGATGACATGCTCCACCAGTCAGACAACCATATCACTGCCTTAATATTATACTTATAGCCCACTGGATGTTTAGAATACATAATTCTATTTAGTCTCAATAGCATCATACATGTAGGTATTTTTACCTCTTTCCATGAGGGTTGACAGTTATTATTATCCATAACATAGACCTAAATGTATTCCAAGTCTCCTATTGTACAGCTGGTTTGACTACAATGTACATGTACATGTAGGGTGCAGGCATCAAGTCTCCTATTATACAGCTGGGTTGACTGGGTTACAGTCTCCAAGTCTCCTATTATACAGCTGGGTTGACTAGGGTACAGTCTCCAAGTCTCCTATTATACAGCTGGGTTGACTATGGTACAGTCTCCAAGTCTCCTATTATACAGCTGGGTTGACTATGGTACAGTCTCCAAGTCTCCTATTATACAGCTGGGTTGACTATGGTACAGTCTCCAAGTCTCCTATTATACAGCTGGGTTGACTGGGGTACAGTCTCCAAGTCTCCAATTATACAGCTGGGTTGACTGGGGTACAGTCTCCAAGTCTCCAATTATACAGCTGGGTTGACTGGGGTACAGTCTCCAAGTCTCCAATTATACAGCTGGGTTGACTGGGGTACAGTCTCCAAGTCTCCAATTATACAGCTGGGTTGACTGGGGTACAGTCTCCAAGTCTCCTATTATACAGCTGGGTTGACTGGGGTACAGTCTCCAAGTCTCCAATTATACAGCTGGGTTGACTGAGGTACAGTCTCCAAGTCTCCAATTATACAGCTGGGTTGACTGGGGTACAGTCTCCTAGTCTTCAATTATACAGCTGGGTTGACTGGGGTACAGTCATGGTTTAAATCTTGCATGCTCTTGAAGCATTTTAGCTAATCAGAAACTAATGGCAGCAGCAAGGCTAGGAGGAACCACAGAAAAGTTGTGGTTGGAGGATATAGACACTCTCCTAACAGGACAACTGATCCAAAGACCCACTGGAAGTTTTTAAATTAAATTATGAAGGGAAACTCACCAGTCAGATTTGAGCTTTTACAGTTCTTACGTAAAGAAAACTCTTTTATCAAGTTGCAATACAAATTTATACCATTTCACATACCTGAGGGCATTAAAAAACAGTTGTTTAGAATTTTGTTAATAGATTGTTTTCAATTTGTCCAAGGGCCTAGATTTTGAATTAATTAATATAATATTTACCATTAGATAATTATCAATTGCGTTGCTTTTACGTATGTGTACATAGTAATTATAGGCTTTCACCACTAATTGAATGTTTAATTACATCACCAATTAACCATCATGTGCCAACAAAATCTAACTAGTACATCAATAGAACTCTTCAGATTGTTGAGAGCTTTGCTGATATTTGAAATTTTTTTTTTTTTTGCAGATGTTTAACGTTGTGAAGGGCTGTGCTGATACATTGGTTTCAAACCTGATGAAGGATGTAGAAGAAGGGAAAGACACAGAGTTTAAAAGGTGAGCAGAAAATTGATGATTTAAAAAAATACACTTTTCCCACTTTCAGAGAGCATATAGTTGTTACATTCAGGCTCAACACAATAAATCTGTTTAACATTTTCAGTTTATAGTTATTACATTATGGCCCTGCCTATACAGATTTATTTGATCTTTTCCAAGTTTATGTTTGTACAATAATTGTTGATAAAGTCCTCTACAATCTTAAAACACCAAATTTGTTATATTTTTAGAGTGTATGGTTGTTACAGTATTGATTGTATTGGCTCGGCAGCATTTGGTATCAAAGTAGACTCTCAAAATAGCCCAGACAATCCGTTTGTGAAACACTCCAGGGCTGTCTTTGATATCAAATTACTTAATCCAAGTATACTTCTTATCAGTAAGTATTGAGAGATGTTTTATTTATAATCTTCGTATCCATATTAAGGTACAGAAGAAAATATATACTGGGCTAAGGCTTCTTGTTTCACTCAATGGAACAGGGTGCATTTCACATAAGATAGACACGCTTAAACTCCAGACTAACAATGATACAACACACACAGCATTATCCCTATAATAATAGTAATGTGGTTCTTATATAGCACTTTCCCACCCAGTCTGGGAGCTTAAAGCACTTTACAATTATTACCCCTGGCTCGGATCTATAGTGGCACAATGGCCCTTTATACTTCCTCAACTCCCTGGGGAGCATACAGTACATTGCAAACATATACGCACATAGGATTAAAGCATTCACATTGCAACCTCTATCCTACCAGGTCCCCAATTATACAGCTGGGTTGACTAAGGCGCAGTCATGGTTCAAACCTTGCCCAAGGACTTTAGCCACTCAGAAACAAACCGCATCGATAATCCTTTGCCCAATCACATTGAAAAGTGATAATTTAAGCAATTTGCTATTCTTTCACAGTGCAGTAGAAACAGGCTTCTGTTGAAAACATTACATTACTTAATGACTTTAATGGCTTCATTTGTAAACTTTCTAGCTGATAATCAACATGTTAACGTGTCTACTTCTACATCCCAAATTGTGTGTAGCACATCTCTATAATTGTTTCCCTTGTATCTGAAAACATGTGCGTGTGTGTAAAAATGGCATGTCACATGAGTGAAACACCAAAGCAACATCGTTTGTAAGTTGTAAGTCACTAAGTGGTCAGCTGATACACATGTCTGGATAAGTGTTTGTTGACAAATATAATGTGTCATACTCATTATGGTAGCTTTCACCCATCCTAAGTACCAATGACCATACTGAGGTTGGCATATTTGCATAAATGCCAAGTTCACTTGACTGTGTGTGAGGAAAAAGTCATCAAAATCAAATTTGTTGAGGTATGAAAATTATTGAAGATTAAAGGCCTCCTCTGCATATGAAAAAGGGGTCAGATGAAGATGACACTCATTAATAGGGAACTTGCAATCCAGACTGAGCGTGCTCAGATGCAAAGGACTATGGGATTATCTGTGGTTAATGTAATACCTAAGCTGGAGCTACCGATAAAATTAACCTCACACAATTGTCAGGGTGAAACTATGAAGTGATTATTTGTGGTTGCAAACAATGTATCAACATTGTTTACAATACTAATTGATTAGTATTTATTATCACATTTCCCATGATGCAACATTCAACATGGTGGGTTTGCAAGTTCCCTATTGTGCTAGATGACTTTGACCTACTCTGCATATAAATAGGGGTCAAATAATTATATCTTATGTATAATTGGCAACTTGCAATTTTACATCATTAAGTCAAAGTATATAATCATGACTTCTCTTTGCATCTTTTAGTAATGTTCCCCAGCCTTGCAGCAAAGTTGAATCTCTCCTTTTTACCAAAAGATGCAACACAGTTTTTTGAAGATGTAATAAAAGAAACAGTGAAGATTAGACAAAGTGACACTGCTGGAGAAAAGGTCAATGCACTTTTTTTATGGTCTATAGTTACATTTCAGGAGAAAAGGAGGAAAATTTGCAATTCACTGTCATTCATTGTAACATGGTTCAGTGAATGACATTTTATATTGTGTTTAATAATAGTACTGTTAGTTTTTATATTCATTTCTTTATTTCTTTATTTATTTATTTCTTTCTTTCTTTCTTTCTTTCTTTCTTTCTTTCTTTCTTTCTTTCTTTCTTTATTTATTTAAACTTTGACAAATGTCAGGCAGTCCACACAAATGACAAACACCTATAAACTCGGACCCCAAATATACATAAAAGACAAGTTACAAAAACTGCAGTTACAATACAAAATAAATGGCAACACCTGAAATCACATTAAAAAACCCCTTTGTACAATGACAGACTGACAACCAGGTAGAGGGATTTTCATGATGAAGTGCTTTAATTCCCACTCTGTGCTCAAAGCACTTTGCAGTTATCACCCCCTGCATGGACTTATATTAAAACGACATTATCATCGGTATTATAGTTCCGTAACTCCCTAAGGAGCATACAATCCATTGAAGCCTTCGTAAGTGCTTGGTATTAAACCATCATTATAATTTGATTACGCTAGCTCGTGTAGGTCACAAATCTGGACAATTTTATTCATCAAGTTGGGTGTAGACTGTCGACAGTCGCTCGCACCTTGTTTGCTACGTTTTGTCTAAAACTAAAGTCGTCGCCACCTTCGGCCCTCGCTATCAGTATGCAGATCGGAGCACGGCGACGACTTTAGTTTTAGATGTAGCTAAAAAGGCATAAGCGACTGTCAACAGTCTAAGTCGGGTGCAATTTAATTGTTTCAAAAAATTGCATCTCTAGAACTGTTTTGCAATGTCACTAATTAGAGTATTAATAAAACTGATAATACCTGATAACACATCATTGTACATAATAGTGTCCAATGACTTCAAGATTCCCAAACAATTTTATAATAAATCACACAAAGTGTTATTTCATACAACCAATATGATTGACTGAGCCATGTTCTTTCTTATCTGTTATCAATATTAATCCTCATATTGATTGATTCACTACTCAGTGCTTACCATCTACAGTTGATGGATAACAGCACCTGCCACATACAAGTGGTATGTGGTAAATACTGCCACCTAGTGGTAAAGAGTCACACTCACAGTTGTCATGGAGTCACACTATCACCTTGTGGTGTCTAGGGCCAGACTGTCACCTAGTGGTCAAAGGGTCATACTGCCAAATAATGGTCAAGAGTCAGACTCACTTAGCGGTCAAGGAGTCACACTATCACTTCATGGTATCTAGGGCCACACTGCTACTTAGTGGTCAAGAATCACACTCACTTTGTAGTCAAGGAGTCACACTGCCACCTAGTGGTCAAGAGTCAGACTCATGTAGCGGTCAAGGAGTAAAACTATCACCTCATGGTGTCTAGTTTCACACTGCCACTTAGTGGTCAAGGGTACACATTTAATTTAAGTCTAGTGTTCATAATCAACTATGACCTATCAAAAACTTAAAGTGTTTGAAGTGCTTACTATATATCTGAAACATGTCATCTTTCTTCTTCATATCTAGCCTGTGGACTTCCTTCAGTTGATGCTGAATGCTCATAAAGAAGAAAGTCATCCTGATGAACCAGGTGATGAGTCACTTCAAGAAAAGGATATTGGATACTTCAAAGATTGTGGACTGGACACAGATGAAATACTTGCCAATGTAAGGAGAATTATATGTTAAAGGGTGAAAGTTGTCCAACTCTCACACCTGTACAATGTACCTTGGGGTCCTATATGCTATGAACACTTTAGGCAGTAACTAGGCACAATCCAACATTTCAGGCCATCATAAACATGTTTATTCTCTTACAAGTTACAGTCAATGATTGCTCTCTCAGTATATCACAGGCTTAATTTTCTTTCTTGGCAGGCTGTGATGTCTTTTTTTCAGGCCTGCATAAACATGTTTACACACTTACAGTCAGTGATTGCTCTCTCTCAATACTATATATTGCAGGCTTACAATCTTTTTCTTGCTAGGCTTTGATGTTTTTTCAGGTCTCTATAAACAGATAGTATTTACTATTATTACAGTCAGTAATGACTGTCTCTATATTTTACAGGCTTTGATCTTTTTCTTGGCTGGTTATGAGACAGTTAGTTCGTGCCTTGGTTATACATCAAATCTGATTGCAACTCACCAAGATGTCCAGGATAAATTAGTTGCCGAGATCAATACAGTCATGGAAAAGCATGATGATTTGGACTACGCAGCCATACATGAGATGACATATTTAGATATGGTGTTACAAGAATCCTTACGTCTCTACTCACCAGCTGTTAAAATTGAGAGAAGATGTATGGAAAGCTGCCAGGTCAAAGGTTACACTATACCCAAGGACATGAATATATTGATACCAATTTGGACAATACATCGCAATCCACAGTTATGGCCAGAGCCGGAAAAGTTCAATCCTGAAAGGTATTATATTTATTTAAGATAATGTTTGTGTTTGTAGTACAGTGTGATCACATTGAATAAATAGCAAGTGTCAGTTATTGTGGTTATAGGTAGATTTATAACAACTGAATCATGTACGAGTATTGACTATCAAAACTGTATTCCTGTCTGGGCTGAATAACATACTGGTAGAATATTTTCTATTCGTAGTCTGAAAACTATGTTTACTATTATGTTAATCAGCCCACTTAGGAAGTCAGTTTTGATTGAATACTTATACATATGATTCAGCTGTATTTGCAAATAAATCACATGTACTGTAACTGTAAAATTCTGATCACCATTCCTTGCACTTATTGGATTTGATCACAGGTTACTCTTATAAACATATTGATCTCTACACCTAGAATAATGTTATTTGATTTTTTTTATGAGGTTGAACTGTAATAGGAATAAGGATGTCTTAGACCAAGTTTCAAACTTGTCAGTCACAACTTTTGCAGGCAAGGCACAGAAAGTTTTTCCTTATTGTGGTTGTAAATTGTAATGAAAACAGTTTCAGCAAGAGTTAATATATTATATTTCATAAACCATCTGTGCGGTGAAAATATAAGATGTCAACATTTTGGCAACTGCTGATTGGTAGCCATGTTTATATAAAAATGAAGTCTTGACACCCCCCCCCCCCCCCCCTCAGCTGTATTTGCAAATAAATCACATGTACTGTAACTGTAAAATACTGATCACTCCTTGCACTTATTAGATTTGATCACAGGTTACTCTTACCAGTCTGTCAGTCGCAATGTTTTGCAAAAACTAGAAATATTTTGTAAGTTTTTTCATATTATGGAACTTGTGAATGATTTATTATGTAATGAACACAGATTCAGCAAGAGGTAATTTTATAAAAAAAACACCAACAATTTAGTAAAAATATCAGATAATGTCAGACACATTCTATGATGAAGATAGCTGTCAGTCATCAAAATATTTGAAGTTAATATATATCTGGTATTTTTTATTGCACTGCTGGTTGACAAAATTAACTTTTTGTTGTGAACTGTACACAATGAATGAATTCTTTGGACAGATTCAGTAAGGAAGAGAAAGAGAAACGGAGCCCATATGCATGGCTGCCATTTGGTGCTGGTCCTCGTAATTGTATTGGTATGAGGTTTGCCTTAATGGAAGCCAAGGTTGCTCTGGTGAAAATCCTACAAACTTTCAAATTTGAACCTTGTGCTAAAACAGAGGTAAATAAATAATTGTGTTCTCTTTGCATGTTTTATGGCAAGGTTTGCTAACCTAGTCTGAGAGGGGGGTAAATCTGGTAAAATTTGCATATTGAATTAAATTTACAAACCTTTTACCATTTACTGTAACAGATTTAATAATCCCTTGGAGGAGTATGCTTCAAATTAAAACCTATACAGGTATATGGGCTACCCTATAAGTGGGTCTACATTTTGAATTTTGCATTGTTGTCTTATTATGGGGTCATGCTAAAATTTGAAAGAATGTTCTTGCTGTTTTAAATGGACCAGGGGTGCCCATAACTCCTGTCCTATCTTAAATGGGTATGATGTACCTTGTTATGTTTATGTCTAGAAAGGTGTATGGATTGTCGTTTGCCATAAACCCACCCACCACATCCCACCCCATCTCCTAATTGATAATCACAGAATTTTCCAAAATAATTGTTCTTAATACTTTGACCATCCGAGATGACCAAAGAAATTCTCTTTGTTGCTCGGGTTATTGAAGTATTCTGAGAGTATTTTATTATGTTCATTCAACCTCTACAGTTTACTACATCATCTAATAAATATGCTCTGACTTTCCAGTCAAGTTTTGTGTCAACTTTCTGTTTGGATTTTTGTTTTGTTCTGTAGGTGTTCTTCAGCCATTTTTGTAGTTTTGACCCATCATTAATATTTTGTCACATTTTGTTTTTCATAGATACCCCCTCAGCCATCCAAGTACGGAAAAATGACACCACCAAATGGTTTTTGGCTGAAGATGACCAAAAGAAAGTGATCAATATTCGCATCAACTCTATACAGGTTAAAATGGCCAGATTGTTATTTATTTGGGATTTTTAATTGATCAAACATCTTACTTAAAGTTTATTTTTCTACTTTAAAAAAAATAATATGAAGCACTATATAGTATTACAAAGTCTGTATTTATTGCTCAATAAATTGTAAAAAAGCTACGGAATATGTAAAAATGTTTGTTTTTTTTCATAGAATAGCAAACGTTTCACACATTGTTTAACTGTTTGCAGGTTTTTTGAGTTACAAACAAGGACTTGACACACGTTTTTGTTGTTTTTTTAATGAGAAACACATAGTAGAGTTGTTTTACAGATTAAAAATCTAAAATAAACACCCATTTGTATGTCATGCCATCTTGAAGTCAAAGATTGAAAATATTACTTTTGCCACTTTTTGTTTTATTGTTAGTCTATCTATGGACCTTAGGAAATCATTACTTGGCAACAAAGTGGTTGTTATTCGTCAATATTTTTCTTCGTTGAGCCAAGAAAAATACAAATGGTCTATGGGGTCTTTGTCACTAGATGAGTTTGACAACCCTTAGGTCATGAGTATTTTCTGGCTGAATAGTGAAAATATTTGGGAATAATATAAGTGTACCATCGACAGCAATTTAAAAAAAAAATATTGGGGAAAGTTATCGCAATTTTGAGTGTTTTGACTTGTATTTTGAACACGGCAGAACCAATGACATAGACATGCGTTGTCATGACATAGACTCGCACTGTCATGATGTAGAATGACCAAAGTATATATTCCATATTTTGTGTTGAACCTGGCTTGTGCATGATATAAAGACTTGAATGGCAAAGTTTGGTCATATGGATATATATGATAAACTACAACATTTAATGATAAAATTTCCCATTGACACTGTAAACTTTTATGAGGCCTTTAACCATAGGAAAAACTTCATTTCCAACTGACATGTATGTGATATTTATTTATTTATTTATTTATTCTTTGTGTTCTATAAGCCATAGGGCTTGATGTGGCTTGCTCTTTGTAAATTACAGTAAATTACTGTAATGTATTGTATAATTTGATAAATCCACAAAGGACACCTTAAAAGTGACCATGTGGATTGGGTATTTATTTTGGATTTTTAATTCATAGAACAATTTTATCATGGCTTCCTACTTGAAAGTGAATGTAAAACAACATCTGCTAAGGCTGTGGTTTTGTTATTGTACATACACTATAGGCTTTATAAGCTTTTGTACTCAACTGAGTCCAAGATCACATGATTCCTATATCAATGGAAGAATATGTGATTAGGATTCACTGTGCCATATAGGCTTGGTATTCTGTGAGTCCATTGTGTTGATCTCTGTGGACAGTGTATCACTGAACATCTCCATGCCCTAGATATTGTCTGATTGGCAGTCAGTAAAGGATATGTGTAGGTAAATTCTGTTCCCCAGTAGTTTACAGCACTGTCAAATTGTCTGCCTTCAAATTGGGATAACCATGCTGCTCTTCCTTTAGACCACCGATTCTTCAGAAAGTACATTTGTACTCAGATGTGCTTTTAGCGAAGCCTTGTTTGTTGATTAATAAACTATTGCAGAATATCTGTCCTGTCACTCAATATTCTGTGGTAGATCATCAGCATGTTGTTAGCTGGGCATGTGTTTTTCATATTTATTTCCATGCCATTCTGAGTTACAGACCCATTCCATGGTAAATATTGATGCATCATAGAACCAGTTGTCACGGATACAGCTGATGGATGTAATCTTATTGTAGCAGCTCTGGGTTGTTTTAAACTGGCCCTGGGATCTGACACTTTGGACTGCTTGTTAGTTACATTTCCAGTCAAAGACCCTTCACTTGTATCTTGCAAGGTACATTAAGTGGTTGTGAAGGGGGATTGTAATATGTACTACTCCTTTCCATTGAAGGGGTCTCCCTTTTGTGCCAGTCTTCTTCAGTATTGTCTGTTGATCACTTTTTCACTTTTTGTTGTGCCAGTGCTATAACTGCAAT
Organism: Glandiceps talaboti; assembly: GCF_964340395.1. Lineage (NCBI taxonomy): Eukaryota > Metazoa > Hemichordata > Enteropneusta > Spengelidae > Glandiceps > Glandiceps talaboti. The sequence continues at coordinate 14,096,475 of NC_135551.1, read as the reverse complement.
GTCTTTAAGTCTTGGCTTGAGAGATTTGTACATGAATTCACAAACCTTGCCATTTTTAGGTGTGTTTTCCTATGAAGTATTTCACTTCTTTTATCCAATTTTCAGTAACTGCATTTGTCGCTCTTGTTTCTGTAAGTGGGAGGTTTTTGGATGATCCATTTTGAGTCATGCTAAGTTTCCTAACATTATGCCACTCCATAGTGGAAGGAGAGGGAGATATTTATCCAGGAGGTCTTTGAAATATGCATTACTTTGGTATGGATTTGGTTTGTTGGCTGATACATTAATTGTCATCTCTTTAGTGTCAGGTACTTTTATTACATGCTGACAGTGATGGTAGAAGGGGAATAAGATCTTCTGCACTTTCAAATTTTGCACTGTGTGGCTGTATGTCGACAGCTGTGTGCTTCTGATCATTATTTTTGTTTTTTAATAGCCTTAGACTTTCTTCCATAGTAGGTGTACACTGTTGTCAATGTTGTCACAACATCAGTGTTGTGATTCAGAACTATAATTCTGTCGCTTCATACAAAGTTGTTGCATTTTGTAGAAGTACTGTTGTATACAGCAGGAATTTTTGCTTTGCTTTGTCTGAACAATTCTTGGATAGATTACGACTCATAGTGTGTATGAAGTGTGCAGCACAGATATGTATAACAGTGAATGAGGAGGCTTGAAGCTCGACCATTGACAATAGTCCATGTTTTCTTCAGGTAGCTGATTATGGCTTCTGTATTGAATGCAAGTAACACAGCTTAAATAATAGCCCAGCTAAAATCCATCTCAACTCTCTCTCGTGTTGCAAAGTTGGCCAATATCTTAGCAGCTCTTTTGACGTTCATTAGGAAATAAGCAATGGATGGTAAGGAATGGTCATTCGTTATCATCTCTGTCAGTGAAATGGGTGGAGTCAGTGTATTGATCTAGAAGCTTTTGCTACCAAATACCACGGAATGATAAATTATTCTCTTTTCTATGTGTGGTGGTGTTCTTACCACAGATCCAGTAACATCTATGTGTAGGTATGCTTTCTTTTCTTGACAAAGCTTGTTATACAGGACCAACTGCATCTCTGTAACGTTGATGATCTGTATAAGGTTGGAGATGTATTTCCTGTATGTATTAACCACTGGCATTTTTCCCCTTCATGTCTTCTTTCATGATATTCATTGTGTGCATGATATCTTCCAATAGTCTTTTGATGTTTCATCCTTACAGTTTTCTTCAGATGAAATTTTGATTTCTTATACACAGTTTTTGACTTTCCTCTGGATAGATTGCCACAGACTACTGATTTTTTATTTGCATTATTCATACATTTCAGTCTGTACTCACAGGGTCTCGTGTTGGCCATGTCTGAAGCAATTTCAGCCCTCTCTTTCCTCCTGATATGCCTTGATAGCTGTTGATCTTTTTGTACCTTTATAAACCCATCACATTTGACCTCTATTGAGATTACATTTCTCATTGAATAGAACAGTCCATCTTCCCTTTAATCTTCTCTGCCCATCTAGAGGTGGGTTTGATGGTCTCCCATTCTTCAGGTGTCAAGTTGAAGGAGAAAGAGGATCTGCTAGCTCTTCTCTGTCATATAGTGACCTTCTTGGATTTTGACATTGAGTATAGATCCTATGACATTCTCATTTAACACTGTATTTCAGTGTTATCGTGGGGTTCAAGCTGCTTTATGTACCTGCTATGTGTTAACCACTCCAAGAAATAACCAACCCCGAGTGAGTTAGATTAGACTGGTTTAAAAGCGGTGAATCTGTATAAGAAATACATAGGAAACACAAAATTAATACAATACCTCAAGGGTGGACTTCATGTAAGAAACTTTATTAAAAACACATGAAAGGTGATAAATACTGGATCAGTCTTCTTCTTGTATACTTTTTGTCACATTCATCAGTGATAAGGATTATATGATAAATAGAAAGTAACTTACATCGTTGGGGCTCTAAGTCCTGCTTTGATTGAGTGTGAAATGGTCCATGTGTTCAAGTTAATGGCCTTTGTCTCCACTAAGTATGTTATGTAATAGTAAAACGAAAGAATCTAAAAAGGATCAAAGTGTGTTTGAGGGCGTCATAACTATAGGTGTAATGAGTTCAAAGTAAAGAGAACTAAATCTTGTATTCATGACACTCCCTGTCGGTTTTCCACATTCATGTGTTCTTTCTGACCTACTGTCACTGTTACGTGTTAACCCTATGTATGGAACAGTAAATGTACTGGGAGAGTGAGAGTGTAGTAGGTGTGTTACAAAACACATGTTGACTGATCGTGCTTGTGCAACATCATATGTCAGTTTCTCTCACGCCTGTTGGTCACCACCAACACAGACTGCCCTCGAAAAACAGTTTGTGTTGGGTTGACCACAGTCCCGTCAGGAAACAGACATATGCTGTTGCCCTCTTGGTCAGTCAATGTATAATGAATACATACATTATCTAAAGTTAATAGTTAACTTTATTACTTAACAACATGCTGTGGAAAGCATGGTATAGTAAACACAATACAATACAATACAATACAATACAATACAAGACAAAAATACAATACACATTACTTGTCTGCTGAGGGGATCTTTCGAGATGTATCTAAAAGAAACTTGGCAAAAGGAAGTTTATCATCTGAACCTAGAATATACAAAAATTTCTCTTGACTGTTTAAAGTGTTAAAATAAGCACATTTCAAAGATATCGAAGAAAATAAAACCTCTCTCTCATTTTCATGTTGTGGGCAATGAATAATAAAATGAAATTCATCTTCAACCATTGAGGGGCAATACTTGCAAAATCTTTCATTGGCAGGAATTTTCGGCATACACCTTCTACCCAACTCTATTTGTAAATGAAAATCAGAGACTCTAAATTTTGTAATTAATCTACGACAAGTGGAATTCTTAATCTTGATTAGGTAGTTTTCTAGTTTGAATACAGATTTAAAAGTTCTATAAGTTCTAAGTTTGTTTTTATCACTACCATTTCTTCTAACATTATTAAATAAATCATTAAACCAAGATTTACAAAAGTCTTTGCATAGATTATCCTGAATTGTATTAAGGGTAGAATTAAAATTACAAATACAAGACCAAATATTGCTCTCGCTATATTTATCAAGCATATCTGTTATATAGTTTCCCCAACTTGAATAACGCATGGAAGATAAGTATGCTGACTTTAATAAACAATCATCACTAATAACTAATCTATGCCAATACTTCAACATATGCTTAATAACAACAAAATTAACAGGAAAACACCCCAATTCCCCTATAATACCATTAATTGGAGCTCTCTTAGAAACACCCAATAAAAATCTATAAAAAGAGTAACTAATCTCATCAAGAAAATTCTTCTTTTGATTTATTTCGCAACCCCAGACTTCGCAACCATAAGTCATGATAGGAACTATTAAACAATCAAAAAGATCTAAAGCTATATAAACTGAAATACATCCATCAGAAGATACGAGTCTACGCAAACTGAAGAGAGCTTTCATGGACTTTAACTTCAATTTACAGAAATTTCTTTTAAACTTACCATTAGCAGAAATTATAATACCCAAGTAGCAATATTCCTTAACATTATCAATTGAAATTCCATTTAAATGAAAATTAACACTTGTAATCAAATGGTTGCTCTTATTGAAAACAATGACTTTAGTTTTCTTGATGTTTACAGTTAATTTCCATTTTGAACAAAAGTTGTGTAACTTATCCAAACAGTGTTGTAAACCATTGGTAGATTCTGACAATAACAAAAGATCATCAGCATAAAGAAGGCAATTTAGAGAAAGAGAGTTAAACTTAACTGGTAAATCCTCATTGGAATCAAAGATACATGGTAAATCATTTAAATAAATATTAAATAAAGTTGGACTTAAATTACAGCCTTGCTTGACGCCTACCAAAGAACTAAAAATTTTTGTGAGACCAGCATTTGTTTTTACACAATACTCAACATTATCATACATAGATTTAATCAAATCATAAAATTTACCATTTACCCCATAATTCCTCAGTTTCCAAAATAGACCATTACGCCAAATGCTATGTTACCTTTGAATAAATGTTAATTTCATGCCAAATAAACCAAAGTGGTTTTAGCAGTGCATTACAACACTATGCTGGCTACCATGGCAACTGAGCAAAATTTGGGTATGTTACATCATATGATGTGAAATATCACTAGGTTATTAGAGAATTTTGAAGCATTCAAGGCAAGTCTTACAAGTGTTCTTGTTTCGTTAGTGTTATTGTTGAAGTGGTTCAACAATAACGTTGACGAAATCATTTGTTGTGGTTTTTTGTGGTGTGTCCTGTAGTTTCTTTTGTTGTTTTTTTAATCAAACTGTTGTGATTTTAAGATGTGTTGTGCTTAGCATTTTTAGTGTGTATTTTCTTTTTAAAATCCGAGTCATGTTTTTAAATTTTGTGATTTGTGATGTGCAGACTGTTGAGACATTTGTTTTTAATGGTCTTTAAACAATAAAAAATTATTATTATTAAACACGGTCATCTTGTATTTATTCAGTTTGTTTTGTACAAGTAACCAAACTATTTGTGAAATAAAACCACTTTTAATGATTTCCTCATGTATTTTCTATTGTAAACATTTAAGTCTGGTTTCCATGGCAACCAAATTTTTCCGAATGTTGTTAGAGTATACCCAACCATATGTAACAGTTTGTATTTAGTCATTTCATAATTATTTCATGATTGATTTTTGATTATACATTTACTGTAGTGTAACTGTACATACAGTACATAATTATAAAATATATAGAAATGCATAAACATGTATAATATATATATATATATATGTTAATTATTAATATCATCATGAAAATGTTTCATCTTTTTATTTTGTTTTGGAAAGGTAGTACATTTTTATAAATTTCATCAAAGCATTATTATACCTAATCGTATTCTTATTACAGTTTCCATTCTTATTTGCTCTCACTAGGCAGAGCCAGGAGAGGACTATTAGAATGACCGATAGTATCTGTTATCAGTCCCTATTCCTGATATGTATAAATCAAGTTTAATTAGACCTGGCACACATTTTGTGTACTGTATAGCTGACATACGCACATCACTTTATTTCAATTACACTTTATATAAACCCTCAACAGCAAAGCCAAGGGGGCTACTCCATAGGGTACTATCCATCCATATCCACCTCTATCTCAAATACGCACGTGCCAGTTTCAACCACACTTTCAGTAAACGTCAAATACTATAGCCATCACTTTATTTCTTAACTCTTACAATAACATCCAAAATGGCGACCATTTTTGTTGTAAAAGTCACATTTTGCCAAGTAACATCAGAAGCTTAGTAGATAGACTTTATATTAGTGTCTTCATCACTGTTATCAATGACAAGCTTTCTGATGACACTGTTGTTGACTTTGACCTTCAAGGTAATATTGTCATACATTTGACCTTTTTTCTAGTAACATCG
>NC_135551.1:14021002-14088502 GCF_964340395.1 Glandiceps talaboti | reverse complement strand
GAAAACGGGTGTCATAAAAGTTGTTTGCATCTCTAAAGCTGTTTGTTGCGGTACTTATAATAGCCTAATAAATTGATAACAACTGATATAAGACGGAGATAAGGTTTGCCTCAATTGTAGTCCATGCAGACAGCCGAAGAGGTTTTACAGCTGTTTACTTGTGTTATGTAAGAGCCCATCATCATATGTGTAAATATTGGTACTCTTTGATAACAAGTCAACTTGCTTGGCTAATGGCTTGTCCCAGTAATGCAAAACTACGAAAATGGCTGAAAAATCTGTTAAAGTAAATGGTAAAAAGTATGTAAATTGAAACCGATATGCAAATTTTACCAGATTTACCCCCCTCTCATACCAGGTTACCAAACCTTGCCATAAAACAGGCAAAGAGAACACAATTATTTCTTACCTCTGTTTTAGCACAAGGTTCAAATTTGAAAGTTTGTAGGATTTTCACCAGAGCAATTTTGATTTCCATGAAAGCAAACCTCATACCAATACAATTACGAGGCCCAGCACCAAATGGCAGCCATGCATATGGGCTACGTTTCTCTTTTTCTTCCTTACTGAATCTGTTCAAAGAATTCATTCATTGTGTACAGTTCACAACAAAAGTTAATTTTGTCAATTAACCAACAGTTCAGTAAAAATACCAGATAATAAACAGAATATTTTGATGACTGACAGCCATCTACATTGTAGAATGTGTCCAAAGCAGGAGAATCAGGGGAACTGGTACTAACATTGATTTGTCCTTACAGGCTTGAGGCTATAGCAGATATTAGGGGGGGGGGGGGGGGTCAAGACCTCATTTCCATATAAAGATCATGCTATCAATCAGCAGTTGTCAAAATATTGACATTCTCTTATATTTTCACCGCACAATTGGTTTATGAAATATACTAACTTTTGCTGAATCTGTTTTCATTACAATTTACAACCACAATAAGGAAAAACTTCCTAAAAATATTTTTGGTTTCTTGTGCCCTGCCTGCAAAAGTTGTGACTGACAAGTTGGAATCTTGGTCTAATACATTCTTATTCCTATATGACAGCTCATGATCATTATAAAAATCAATAACAATATATTGATCTCAATTATTATTCAATTTGATCACACTGTACTACAAACACAAACATTATCTTAAATAAATATAATACCTTTCAGGATTGAACTTTTCTGGCTCTGGCCATATCTCTGGATTGCGATGTATTGTCCAAATTGGTATCATTATATGCATGTTCTGTGGTATATCGTAACCTTTGACCTGGCAGCTTTCAATACACATTCTCTCAATTCTCACAGCTGGTGAGTAGAGACGTAAGGCTTCTTGTAACACCATATCTAAATATGTCATCTCGTGTATGGCTGCGTAGTCCAAATCATCATGCTTTGCCATGACTGTATTGATCTCGGCAACTAATTTATCCTGGACATCTTGGTGAGTTGCAATCAGATTTGATGTATAACCAAGGGTCGAGCTGACTGTCTCATAACCAGCCAAGAAAAAGGTTAAAGCCTGCAATATATGGAGACAGCAATTACTGACTGTACTAGTAGACATGTTTTAGAGGCCTGCAAAAAAAAACCATTGCAGCCTACGAAGAAAAAAAGTAAGCGAAGAGACAACAATCATTGACTGTGACAGAAAACATCTTTACATAAACAATTAAACCTTACAATAATCAAATTATGATCATAATCAAATTAAAGATATCAAGATAACGAAAGAAACTTTAAGGTAATTTCATAAACTTTGGATTCAGGTCATTAACTATTGATGACTCCTAAGTGCTTATTACCTTGTTCATAGATAAATAGTCATGAATATTCAGTGTGCATCTAATAAATATGTACGTGTATGACTGTTAATCTTAAGAGTCCCATGAGGCAATAGTGGACCAGTAATATGAGAACAATAGACTGAGGTGAAATTAGAGATTCAATTTGGCGTTCCTTGTCAATCATGCAAACTTTATGTGATGTGAAATAATGAAATGACTGCAGAACGCAGAGTTTATGAAAATACATCTATTTCCTGTGGTTGCAATCTCCTTGAAAGGTCAGTTGCTGAGAAACACAATTTATTGAATTGCAAAAAAAAACTATTTCAAGTCTTTATAGGCATCTCAAATTCTGACTATCATGTTGAATTGGTTTATTTCCATGATGTTAATTAAATTCACTTTGGGGGAAAAAAAAACTTTCATATATCATCTACATAGAAACAATGTTTTGTTGGAATGTTCCCTAGTTACTGCCTAAGGTGTTCATAACATGGGACACCAAGGTACAGATGCCGCACTTTTACATGTAATTCTTCTTACATTGGCAAGTACTTCATCTGAGTCCAGTCCACGATCTTTGTAATATCCAATATCCTTGTCTTGAAGTGACTCATCACCTGGTTCATCAGGATGATTTTCTTCTTTATGAGCATTCAGCATCAACTGAAGGAAGTCAACAGGCTAGATGTGAATAAAAAAGATGACATGTTTCAGGCATAAGCAATACAAAAATGTTTGATAAGTAATAGTTAACTAGACTTAAATTAAATGTTAGCTGTGTACCCTTGAACACTAAGTGGCAGTGTGAAACTAGACACCATGAGGTGGCAGTATAACTGTTGATCACTAAATGACAGTATTTACCACAGATCACAAGATGGCAGTGTTTACCACTACATTATATATGTATGTGCCCAGTGCTGTAATCAACAAACTGTAGTTGGTAAGCACTGAGTAGTGAATCGATCAATATGAGAAATTATATTGATAAGAAAGAATACTGCCCAGTCTTATTGGTTGTATGAAATAATAGCATTTTCTGTGATTCATTAGGCTGATAAAATTGTTTAGTACTCTTGAAGTCTTTCAATGTGAAATTTCATTTTCAGTCATGATGGTTGAATTGTTAAAGAGGCTGGCTGTCCTTAAATCACAGCTGCACCAGAGTCAACCTCACTCTATAAATGGGGACTATTAAGATAGGGGTTGAGATGTGAATGATTTAATACTATGTGATTACAGAGGCTGAAATGGATTGTATACTCCACATGGAGATGAAGAAGTATATTGTTGTGGCATTATAGGTCCAGGCCGGGGGTAATAATTGTAACGTGCTTTGAGCACTGAGAGGGAAGTAAAAGGGAGATAAAAACTAACATTACCAACATTTTAATGAATGCATGTTATTCACCTAAATGACTTGCATATTTTCCACCTTTTCTTCTAACGTAATTAACTAGATGGTAAATAAGTGTATTGACCTTTTCTCCAGCAGTGTCACTTTGTCTCAACTTCAGTGTTTGTTTCATTAGATCTTCAAAAAACTGTGATGCATCTTTCGGTAAAAAAGATAGATCCAACTTCGCTGCAAGGCTGGGGAAGATTACTGAAAGATGCAAAGATAAGTCATAATTATATACTGTGACTTGAAGATCATTGATGTAAAATAACAAGTTGCCAATTATACAAATGATTTCATTGCAGACTGTTTTTCGCCAAAATAAAAACTATGTTTCATCCATCCACTACATAACCAATGGCATAAGTATACTTCTCTATACAGAGAATCATAGTTTTAACAGAGCTTTGGTGAGATGGTGATAAGAGAAAGGGTGTGATTACATAATATCAACCCAACAATATTTACCAATATTCTAGAAATCTAGAAACTAACAACTTCATAAATGAGTGCACAAAATGGCCTTAAACGAATAGCAACGTTTATCACTTTCCGGTGTGATGGGCCAAAGGATCCTCAGTGCAGTGTGTGCTATGTTACATTATTGTTTCTGTAGTTAAAATCATAAAAAAAAAATGTGTCTATCTGTGTGTCAAAAACATCATGTGACATGTCCCATGAGTGAAACATCAAGCCAAGATATATAGTTTCTACTATACCCTAATATGGACAGGAAGATGATAACATAAAAGTGATCAATACTTACTGATAACCAGTAGAGATAGATTAAATGTTTTGATATCAAAGACAGCCCTGGAGTGTTTCACAAACGGATTGTCTGGGCTGTTTTGAGAGTCTACTTTGATACCAAATGCTGCAGAGCCAATGCAATCAATACTGTAACAACCATACACTCTAAAAATATAACAAATTTGGTGTTTTAAGATTGTAGAGGATGTAAATCAACAATTATTGTAACAAACATACACTTGGAAATTATCATACACACATTTTTTGATAAAGAGCCATAATCATTCATTGAAAATATAAAATCAATTTAAAATTGTTATGCTGGGTAATAATATAACAAACATACACACTCTCTTACACAAATTTATTATGCTGAGTCATAAATCTACTGGCATTTAACAGGTGAAAATTCAACTTTAGCTGCATTTGACAGACAAATTTTGAAGCCCATTTGCATATTGACTATTTTCATGACAATGGAATCTTTTTATTTACATTAGTATGAACATTGTCACTGATGATTATTTTTATTTCAACACAGTAAACATGGTATTTGTCACAATGAATGTTGATAAGAATTCAAGTTTGTGATATTATAAAATTATATCACTTTGCTTCTAAGTTTTATGTTTTAGAAGCAGGTGCTCTTTAAGTTTCAAATTTTAGGAACATTTAGGAGCAAATTGATTCTATAAAAATTCTGGCTCAAAGATTTATTATAACTCCTTGGCTGACATATAAACACTGACAAACATGAACTACAGGGTAATTTACAAATCAATACAAACAATGCTTTTATACTATAAGAATTACTGCATGTTTTCAGAAACTACTGGATGTGTGAAAAAAAGAGAGACATATTTTTTAATCGTTAATTTTTGGCTCACACTTTAAACTCTGTGTCTTTCCCTTCTTCTACATCCTTCATCAAGTTTGAAACCAATGTATCAGCACAGCCCTTCACAACTTCAAACATCTGCAAAAATTTCAAACATCAGCAAAGCTGTTATTAACAATTTGAAATGTTAAATTGTAATAATTAGATTGTAGGGACATCAATTCGTTCATTTGTGATGAAATTGATTCATTCAATTGGTGGCACGAGAGTCGAGTCCTATTACCATGAGGCATTACTGGGACAAGCCATTAGCCAAGCAAGTGGACTTGTTATCAAAGAGTACCAATATTTACACATGTGATGATGGGCTCTTACATAACACAAGTAAACAGCTGTAAAACCTCTATTCGGCCGTCTGCATGGACTGCAATTGAGGCAAACCTTATCTCCGTCTTATATCAGTTGTTATCAATTTATTAGGCTATTATAAGTAACGCTACAAACAGCTTTAGAGATGCAAACAACTTTTATGACACCCGTTTTCACCAGGCAAGCCCGCGGGTTTGTTGCACTTGGACCGCTAATGGTTTGTGACTGTCATGGTACTAGAGTAAGCCCACTGGAACCAATCATCTTAAATTTTTTATTATAATTATATATGTACCAGAGATTATTTGCACTGTTGCACATGCAATGTAAGTGGTATTTGCACTACAGTGCAATACCGAAAACGTTTGTTAAACTTATTGCATATGGGCATACAAATGACATGCAAATGAGGATGTGATCATTCGTTGTACACGAAAGCACTAGATTGCCGAGTATCGTTTCTAAAGAAATTTGCTGTTTTGGATAAACATATGTAATAATATTACAGAACCCCACCCTGCTTAACACTCGTGAAAGTATCATGTAATAGAGAACAATGACATGCAAGAATTCGTGCATATACCCCCAAGTATGCCACACATGTACTCACATGTCATTGGCTTCTATCATACCGTAAATATCCAGTGGGCTATATGGTGTAGTGAGTTATCTGGCTGGGTGGGGCTGTTGTCACGAGTCAGACCATAGACACTGGAGAGCTCTCTCTTTCTCACGAGTCCAATGTCTATAGTCAAATGTCTATGGTCAAATCTACCTTTTTCATCTTCGATCCACTGAAGGCGGGTGTAAGGACATTCCTTGTATACTTCCAGTGAAGACCTTCAATACTAGTCAGACCAGATGTGAATGGTTTTATCTGGACTTGAACTTTCTGTAAAAAGATAAATTAAATATATATATATAAAATTATATATATATTTTTTTTTTGTGGTATGAATATATGGAATAAAGATGGAATTCAGAAATCTTTTACCTTTCTATTTGGAAAGTGACTGAACTGTTTGACCAGTATCTCCTTCACCATATCAACATCTGATATAACCATCAATGGTTGTCTTGCTAGATACATACTGTAATCAACAAATGTCACATGGTCACTCACATAAGTATTTTCAAATATTTCATCTTTTTTCAGCCAAGAAAGATAAAAATGAGTGACCTAAGGGGCCTTGTCAATATGAGTCACAAGTAGTAGTGGCAAGACCTTTACATCACAAGTATTTCTGGCTGTTGAGGAATAATATAATTATACTATAGATGTGGGCAAGACCCACACATCTATGATTATAACTGGGCAAGTCTGAATGCCAACATGGTTTGTAACTAAACCATGTCTGGACAAAGTCTCTCAATCAGCACAAAAGGTTGTTTATCCAATCAGTGAACCCCAACTGTTATAGTGTTGTAAACAGTGTATAAGTATTATCCTGAGCTTATAAACATACCATATTTAGACATAACATTCAGTCAGAAAATACTAATGCACTGACTACTTGTTTTGTCACTACTCGTCTTTTGTCTCATGGCAACAAGGCCCCTTAGAATGTCAATCATATTCTCCTATATATATGACCAAATAAAGAAAAAAATTAGGGAACATCTTTTACAATTTCAAGTTTAAAAAAAGGAGGGGGGGGGGGGTTAGGTAGATTTTTAATTTTATGTTATCATATATTTTTTTCATGTGTGAGTGTCTAGTTCAGGTTTTCCATTGTTTTCCAAATTGTCTCTGTATTGTTTATTTCTTCCTATCAGATGTACAGCCATTACAGATTGGAAGAATAGTTTTATATTAATTTGTCTTTTTAAGTTGATGTCAGTTTCCGCACCCACTATTTCTTGCGAGACTTCACAATTTTCGCTATTTTATCCTTATTTTTGTCGAATACGTAAAAAAAAGTTTAGGGTTGGCGTGAAAAACTAGGTGGGGGTCGGGTAATCAGAACCAAACAACTGGCCTCTTTTAAAAAGCCTCTTAGAATGTCAATCACATTTTCCTTGATCAAATAAAGACAAATATCAGTGATTAACACACCTGTGTTCAATGCAATCATAATCCATATATCACTGTTCCATATAGTAGTGCATAGAGCTGTCATGAATTGCTAACATTATTCACTACAACTGTAGTATCTTTAAGTCAATATTGACACACTCTTGTAGTAGTATATATTCTATATCAAAGTTAGCAATGGGCTGGTCAAAGCAAAATTATAAAAAGTCTAATCATATATTGACACAAGGCTCGATCTGTACATACATCAGGGTATAATAAGTACAAGGTGTAATTTTTTATGATGTAATATCATTGGCTCCCTGACCACATAAATAATAAGGTTACACTGTTCCAGTTTTAAAACTTGTTAAATTTTAACTTTGTCATAATAAATACAAAATGTTTGGTATATGAACGTGTTAAATTTTAATCCATGGAATGTTTGATATTTGCATTTCACCAAACATTGTCCCCCATGGTAACTGTTCACCAATAGATGTTAGCTTGACCTAGATTTTATTTTTTTGTTTGTCTACTGTAATCTCATGTTCATGTATTTTTGTTTTCATTCACGTATATATTGAACTTGCAGAAATATTCTCATAAAACAAAACACTCACTATTTCACACCTCTAGAGTTCTCTCATTAGTCTATTACATATACTAGTACATGCAGTGATAACTGTCCCTGTTTTATGACTCACTGTATATGTATTCTTGGCAGTTTAAAATTACCTTGTGGTTCAAAATCAAGTTGAGAGGGGGGGGGGTCTTAACTTCTCAGTGGAGTAATGGCTCAAACAGTAGGGCATGATAATATATACACGAAGCCTGATATGTGCTGACAGCTAGGCTGGGATGAGTTGAGGACAGCTTTTACAGTTATAAACTGTGGACTGACTGGGAAGCCTTGTCAATGTCAGTTCTATAATAACATGACAGCAGACATACAACACAGTCCTGTACTCTCAAATCATAATAGAAATGTCTGTAATCAACATAGCCGTGTCATGCTACACTCAAATCTGAATGGAAATCTGTATACTTTGTGTAACTTTTATCTATTTAAAATTCACTGGGGAGCAATTCCTTGCACCAAAAATGATAAAAAAACCACAGTTGGTGGATGTAATGATAAAACTTACCCAAATACCTTTCCATACTCTTTCTCCCATCTCATCAGACTTTCCTGAAAACCTACCTGGGGATAAATTGATAATTTAAATTATTTTATTACAATAAAAATTTACTGAAACTTATACAACAAACACATGCACACACACACACACACACACACACACACACACACCTGTTTTCAGTAACTTTTGATTTCCATATAAATTGTCTGAACCAGTTTTAGTCCATTTCATTAATTTCAATAACATCTTCACAAGTAACTCTACTATAATTCTATTGATATCAAGTAGTATATATCATCTTTATTACATTAGTTTTTGCCAACATCATTATCATCCATCATTGCCACCACCACCACCACCACCACCATCATAATTATCATTATCATCCTCACCTTCACCATACCACCACCACCATCATTTTTATCACCACCACTACCACCACCACCACCACCACCACCACCCCATCACCAACATCATCATCATCATCATCCTCACCATCACCATCCTCACCATCCCCATCATAATTGTCATCATCACACCATCATCATCATCATCACCACCACCACCACCACCACCACCACCACCACCACCACCTTATGTTCATCTGCTATGTTAATGTCCTATAACTCTATCATTATTTTGTAGTGAAATGATGTCCTGTCTTGTTCAGTTTGACTTCAGACTCAATATCATTCAATGATGACTGGTTAAGATATGTACGTCACCTACTGTCATCAAACTAACAAATGATCCAAGTAATGGCCATGGCTTTGGACCTGACAGACCAAGCTTATTGAATGTTGAGTAGGGATACACAGAATATCTAGGGGAAAAAATACAAAATGACAAAATGATTATGAGCTATTAGTTTATGTAAACTGATATATATTATAATTGCATATGTAGTGGACCTAATATTAATGCTAGTCAGAAGTTAGCTCTGCTTGCATGACGTTTGTGACTCGATTCTGACGACTGGATGACTCGATGATACACCCCCCCTCCCCCACGAGCATGCAACGTACACTACTGCCATACAGGTAGTCAAAAGTCTGATGTTAACAAACTACTTCAATCATAAGTACCGTGATCGACCCTGAACTCTCGATGATCCTGTCTTATATATTAGAAATATTAGACAAATAAAATTCTACCTAGCTCTGGAAATATGTGCGCTCCGATAACTCTCGACAAACACGGAGTTATCGGAGCACATATTAAATTTCTTGATCTAAAATTCTACCCCATGCCATAAACTTTAAAATTGTCCAATCAAAAACAAGGTGAAGGTTCAAGTCTTTGTTTTTTAGGTTCACAACGATGTATAAAATACAGGAAGTAAATTGCATGTACACTTACATATAAAATAACACGATGCATAGAGCGACCATCCACCAGGTGAGGGAAAACCCAAGGATTTCCATTTCGTCTGATTTCGTCCCGATAAAACTGGCTCCTGGAGTTTGTTTCACTTGGTATGCGTTCAGCTGTCGTTACTGTGTATTAAAGCTCTTGAGGAGATGTATGAGTCATTCTTTTCACGTGTACGTACGTATCATGTCATTTATTGACACGACAAGACATGACCTTTCAATGACACTTTTTGGGACACGACCTTTCGAGGACATCAAATATCTCGGTGCAGTGCATCGCAGCCAGCGGCAAGCGGAACGGGCCAGGGAATACTCTTTGGTAACGAGCACCACCAACGTTCGGAGTGCGTGAACCTGACTAAAAAAAATCGTTGACATCAGCACGGTCGTATAGCTATACGCACGCGGGGATATACTTATATCCAACATATAGAGGTCAAGATTATATGTGAAAAGCTAATAAAGTGCATACTATACCGCTGTATGAAGGCACGTACGCAAACTGACATACATACATACATACATACATACATACATACATACATACATACATACACACACACACACACACACACACACACACACACACACACAATAACACACACATACATACATACATACATACATACGTACATACATACATACATACATATGTACATACATACATACATACATACATACATACATACATACATACATACATACATACATACATACAAACAAACAAACAAACAAACAAACAAACACAAGAAAAACCCACCACACAAATTTAAAAACACTAAAAAGAAATCACTGACAGGAATTAATTGGAACAAAATTCAGACACTTTCTTCTCCAATAGTACACTACTGTAGTACTTACAAGCTTTATCATGCATGGATCTTTATAGCGTTTGTTTTCTTTTTCTCTTTATGGGAACAGAGCCGGGGAACAGAGGCTATTGATAATGTATCAATACTACTTACACGTATCTGAGTGTCTGGACTCATTCTCGCAAACCAAAAGCTGTAATTTCTTCCGAGACACTGCGAAATAAATAACTTAATTACGCCTTGGACGGTGCCGTAAATGAGGCTGTGATTTTAACGACGATATGGTCTAGATTAGACACGATTAGTTGAAATATATGAGCTCATTTATTCGAATTCATTCATTCGTTTGTTCGTTCATTCCCCATTCATTCATTCATTCATTCATTCATTCGTTCGTTCCATCCATCATTCATCGATCCACCCACCCCTCCATCCATTCACCCCTCCCTCCGATTTCTCCATCCACCTCTCCCTTCGTCCAACCAATCATTCACCCAACAAACCACATCCATCCAACAATCCATCCAGCTAACCATCCATCAATCCATCCATCCATCCATCCATCCATCCATCCATCCATCCATCCAACGTTACCAACCATCACCACCACGTGCACCCGTCAATTCAACATCCAACAACCCATTCATCCATCCATCCATCCACCCCCCCTCCCTACCTCCACCCATCCATTTCAATATTTGACATAAAAATCATATTGATGGCTGCCTATTTATTGCAGTGTTCATATACTAATAATTGCTATAATAATAAGACTACACATTACAAAATTATAAACAAAGGGTTAAAAATCTAATATACTGACAGAATTGAAGGTTGGGACATAAAATGCAATGGGAAACTATTTGCATGTAAATATAAGGCTGGAAAATGCACTGGTATGTGTGTCGGACATCTGTTCAGGGTTAAACCTTGTACGTTTCCGTGTTGAACACAGGGCCTAGCTAGGGGCACGTGTTATTGCTCAGATTGCCTTTTTTCCGCTGAAGGAAAATCCCGGTATATATCTATCTATTCCTATTCTAGTAGATACCGTTTCCTCACAGGTAGCAAATTATAGTCAAAACGTTGTTAATCTTTAGCCCGTAGACAAGGAAAACAACAATATAAGAAACACTGCACATCCCTATAGTTGACAACTACGGTCACGTGACCATGATAAAATATCTGGAAAATTCCTCAAGTCGAGATGTCTTATATTGGATTATGTCTCTGCGTCTTCCAGAAATAAATCTAATTTTTCTTTACGCATTCTTCCCTGAAAGTCACAACACTGATTTTGTATGAAAATATGAAAATAAATCCAAAATCTGCTCGAATCCCCGTCCCTGTGTGACTCGAAGTTCATTTGTTTATAAAAGAAGCACTAACAGTAACATGACTACCCTTAGTGATTTCTGTAGGCATCCAAACACTATTTATGAACTATATATGCATATCAAATGATTGTTCCATATGTAATGAGATTATTTGCATAAAACTTTCATTTTACACAATTATGGAGAATTATTGTGCATCCTCTCGCATATACATTGTAGGATTGGATTTGAAAAACAGAAAGAAAGAAACTTGGTGCCAAACAGCAAAACAAACTTGAAGACTCAATAGTAATTATAAACAAAATTGAAGTCTCAACAAAGTCGCGAAAATGTCTTACATAGACCATGGAAGTATAACCCACATAGACCATCCGTTGATGGAGGGTCTAAATAGTTATAGCTATGAAAGTGAAGGTTTAAGTTCTCATCATACTTCTTCGATGCAAATAAAAAGTCAAGAAAAAATAACAATATAATTTTCCTTAGTTATTTTTCATGGGTCGACCCCAGTATAGTGTTTAAGCTCTTCCAGACGCCATCGTTATTTAATTATGATTACAAGAATTATTTAATGGCCCAGGTCTAAAAAAAATTACGTAAATGACGAGGTATTCAAAATTAAATAAACATACATTTGGTTCAAATAATTTGCACTGGCGAAGAGACTAGGCGAGCATGCTGGCTAGAATCTTTCTCTGTGAATGTTCAGTCTTCGTTCCAATCCGACCGTGCATCGTTTGTAAGTTGTCCAACACCAGAACGTCACCGGGTTGCCAGCGAAAACCAACAGCTCTATTCCATTGTTCTATACGCATGCGTGACATCTCCTCGTCGGTGAACTCTTCTCCGTCGCCGTAACTAGTGTGAAGTGGATACTGAAAGGAAACGATAACTTTGAATGGTGAACCGTGATACATGTAATAAGCATCCGGAGTATTATGTCTTGCGAAAGCCATGTTGTACGCATTCGAATAGAAAATGTAGGACTTATACCCTGTTTCATCTACGTCATAACAACAGCTAAGGCCTCTACGTACGTCACTGATTCTGAGGTGTTTGAAATAGGAACAGAAATTCAAAATCGTTCTTATTGCCACGTCCTTTTGCATTAGGTATAATTAATATATTGTTCTCAAATAATTTATTCATTCAGCTGGAAAGCACCCCTGAAAAGTTAAGCGTTTTGTCACGTGACTACTCGTCGTCGACTAATATTAGTGACAAAAATGCACTTGTACTCAGTGTGCGAAGCTTATCGAAGAAAAAAATTGCGGATATCTATAGGCAGTGACTATAACGGCCGTACATACTATCGGAAATTATCGACCATTCTAGTCTGTAACTATATCTTTATATTCAGGCGATTACGTCCATTCTCAACACAAAACACGTTATAATATTAATTAAAATGTATTCTTTACAACTGTGAAATACTTTTTACATTGAAAGAGTAGATTTTGATTACCTTGGTAGGTTCCATCTTTACACCCTGATAGGCAGGGTGAGCGTCACCATAGAAACAACTTGCATGGTGACTAGTAACTTGGTTGAACCACATGGGTTGACCAGTAACAGGGTGGCTAGTAGTCACTGGTAGTTTGTAGTGGTATGTGATAGATTTATCGTTGTGCCATGTGTAATCAAACCCTTGGTAAACAAAGTAGAAACGACTAGAACATTAGCTGTATTATGGACAGCTGTGTTACAAATGCAAAGGTTAGTGTCACATACTTTATTAGACAGACACAAAACGGGAATGATTTAAAAAAAATATGTAATGAGTGCCGGTGTGTTTTGCAGGAATAGTTACACACACACACACACACACACACACACACACACACACACACACACACACACACACAAACAAACAAACAAACACAAACACACACATTCACAAAGGCTATCGTGGGGGGGGGGGAGTTGGGAGAAAATGCATACATGTAGAGAAAACAAAAATATTGAATTTCAATGAAAATAATAATGTGATCTTGAAGTGAATTGTTTATGTACAGGCTAAATGCAAAAAAGTTGAAAAACCGCAGCAAGCTGCCAAAGCTCGATCATTCCCAGAATGTGGTAGTCGTTCTCAAATAATATTGTTTGTTTGTTTGCTTGCTTGCTTTGTTGATTCGTTCGCTATTTGTTACTATTCTTGTAAACGCATACAGTCCTGAAAGCTGTAAAGGTATTTCCTAATTTTCATTACATTATAATAATACCTTGTTTTCTACAGAATCGTTCTACCTCTTCTCTATCGTCTGTCAGGAATATCTGTTGCCATGACACATAATCAGTGTTGGATTTATCACTTATATTCCTGTAATATCGAACTCCTTCTTTTAATAACTTCTTCAAAACTTTGGTATCTAGGTCCTCCAAGATACCATTCAGATTAGCTATTGGTGTCTCACCACTGTTGTTTTCTTCAGGTGGTTCAACACAGAAGAACAAAAGCTGTGACCAAAAAAAGTTATTACGTATTAAGCTTATGAATAAGTATTTTATCAAAAGTTATCAAGTTCAACTATGACCTGGATAGATGAGTCTGCTTACTTCGAACTATAATACTTAATGAAGTTGACCAAAAATGTTCATCAGCTTGTAATTGGTAGATGGTTTTTTGTAGATCAAATGATTCACACAGATTATAATGCACAAGAAGTTCAAAGTCTTCCTGCATTGAGCTTTCGAGCTGTCTCTGTGTCTTGATAAACGATTCTCATCAGAATGACAATTTCCGTACTTACAGCTGACCATTATATATATAAGTTTGAAATACTTTCTGCATTATGACCTGTGTAAGTGATGTAATGCAGTTATGACTCAGTTTTATCAATACAAGTCATGTAAGTCTGAGACTAGAGATTCGTTATTGTAGACCCTCTTACACAAACACACACTGATGAGAGACGGGACTTAGCCTAGAGTTACCAATTCATTCATTCATTCATTCGGTTAGTCCGTCACCTCGGACCAATATAATATACATACATTCAATAGTCTCGCGTTTACCTCACAGATGTAATCGTCTACTGTACACTTTTAGACGTGTATGACTAACAGTACTACTATTTCGGTTAACTGACGCTTTTTTTTAATTTTTTAATTTTTGAGTTGTACAAGAAAATTTAAAAAATATCAAAATGTAAGTTAGGATAGCGGAAATAGAGTTATAATCCTATACGTCTACAGGGTAGGCTACATATATAAACGGTTTTGATTCAGTAAACACGTGCATTAATATTTTATGTATATATATGGAACAAAAGTAGTGTGTTAATCTTGCCACTTTAGCCTTTAACATGTTCAATGTGTCAGCATATAAATGTACCTTGGTCGGCCAATACGACTCCAAATAAGACATTTCATTATGTAAATCAATCGTCATCTGTATCGGTTCATCACTTGCTGTGACGACATTGTCAGCCACCTTCTTCCTTGGACCAACACCGCCTCTGTATTCATGGGTGGGATATCCCATTTCTTCTATAAGAGTATTGAAGTCCTGAGAATCGTAGAGCGGAAGTCCTCGAAACAAAATGGCACCTGTTGTTAGCAAAAATAAGGATGCAACAAAAGTTATTGGTTTACGTTTACGTGCATATAGTTGAAATTGGGACGAAACGATCTGTTACCACATCAATTCGTTTTATTGGCATGGTGTATAGGCAGGACACATAATAAACGGAATGGACTCGACAAGGGATTTCGACATATTATACATACTAAACTCAATATAATTATATATATATATATATATTATATATATATATATATATATATACACACACACACGCGCACGTACGCACACACACACACGCACACACACACACACACACACATACATATATATATATATATATATATATATATATATATATATATATATATATATATATATATATATATATATATATATATATATATATATAACTCGGTGAGTATCAATCTGCTAAGACAGTGCTCTATACCGCAGTGGCAGAGCGTAATAGTTTTGGTAGTACTGGAACTCTTTCTTGGTTGTAACTCGGAGTTTCACGCATTGTGCGATCATCAGACAACACTGGTTTCTACTCTCTGGGTGTGCTGTTTATATAGAGTGTAGACAATAGAAATATCATCACTATTGTCTGTGTTGGTGGGTTGGTGATGTGTGTGTGGAGGTGTTGGTTGTTATTGTGTGAGTTATTGGGTGCGGACAAGTAGGTGTTGGCGGGTTGTTAAATGTTGGGCTTTGATGTTCCGTTAGTTAACGGGTTTAGTTTAGGTGATAGATGCTCTATTGAAGTTGGACAAATAAAACTTATTCTCATGTCGGCATTTGGATATCAACTTAGTTCTTTTTGTTTAGTGTGGAGTTTTTGTCTGCTTTAATAATGGTTAGTTTTTCGGTCAAACACAGGTTGCATCGTTTTGTTTTATTGGTGTATGCTTGGGCTGTCTTGCTGATGGACCAGGATACGGAAAAAGGCTCGTTGTTTCTTTTTCAGTTTCCAAATGTGTTTTGATAGTTCTGTGCTGTTTTCGTGTTTTTCGTGTTTGAATGACTGTTTGTGGTTGGCGTATCTCTGTTTGAAGTTGTTCTCTGTTAGACCGATATATACTTTTGTTTGTTTTTTTCCGTGAACGGTGGCTTGGTATACGATGTTTTCCGTTTGGTAATCGCCGTTCAAAGGGCAGGTGTCTTTCTGTCTGCAATTACAAGGTTTTTGAGTGGGTTTAGTTTCGCTGTTGCAGATGGTGGCGTTGTGCGCTTTGATTATGGTAGCCATGTTTGGCATGCAGCTATAACTGACTTTGACATTGTTTCTGTTGAATATTTTGTGTAACTTGGAGTCTGCTGGGAAATGTTTTGCGATTAGGTTGAGGATTTTAATTTTTATAACTCACAGTTGACTGTTATGACCCTGAAACTATACACGTAGTACTATAAGGCACACAACGTAATACGTATTGATTAGATTGTACATAGACTACATGTCTTACGTAATGTCAGATATAATTATGTATTCAATTTCAAGTAAACACGGATTGATTGCCCCATGAAATTAATCAATAGTGTACACTTTTGCGTGACTTTATTACAATATTCGTTGATTTAGCTGATGTCGGATATAATTGTCAACTTAATACACTAGATCTGTAGCTGAGGTCAACGCACTCCTGCCTTTAACATTCATATTTACAAAAAAGATCACGAAACGTGTTTCGGCTATATGATCTTGCCAATACATTATCATGCTGTCTGTTGAAGGGGGACTTGAAGGGCATCAAGGTACCACTAGTACTCGCCAATTTGATCACAATGAATAAAAAAAGAGTGATACCATGCTTGTATTTCTCATAAAGAAGTGTACAAAATATATATATACTTAATTCAAAAGAATAAGTATGTAATAAGTCGTTACTCAGAGTTTCACGCTTCGAGCGATCTTCAGACAACTAAATTGGGATATATATAATATATATAATATATATTCATATGAATATGAATGTATTCATATGAATGTAAGTGTCTCGCTGGAGAGAACAGTACTTGATGCAAATATTAGTAGCAGAGCATTATAGACTTAATTCAAAAGAAAATACGGATGTAATAAGTCGTTACTCAGAGTTTCACGCTTCGAGCGATCTTTTATATATGATATATGTATATAACTCGGTGAGTATCAATCTGCTAAGACAGTGCTCTATACCGCAGTGGCAGAGCGTAATAGTTTTGGTAGTACTGGAACTATTTCTTGGTTGTAACTCGGAGTTTCACGCATAGTGCGATCGTCAGACAACTCATATATATGAGCCGTCAGATGACAAAAGGGACCTTAACGCCATCCAATAGAAATCGAGTAATCGTTCGATTTATACGTGGTGCGCGTCCACTGTAAATCTGCAGAGTCGCAGTGACAAACGAATCTTTCACTCATTCATGACTGTGTACTTATACTGTTATAGTACTTATACTAAGTTATTGAACTACCACTCACGTTCTATACGATGTAAATACAGTAGTTAAATAGCCAAAATGAATTTTCCTACGGATTTTAGCCGAAGTTTTTAACGATTAAATACATGAACAAAGGTTGTGCGACGGGGTTGTATTTCAACAAGCGACGTTGATTTACTTTTACATACGAGAGGCGTGTGTCACATGTCACTTCATTTCAGAATGTCGGTCTTTGAAAGCTGGTATTACTAGATAGTAATAATAATAAATATGGTACAATCTTAGTTGAAATGATGATATCCTACACATTTCTAGTCTTCAATGCTCTATTATTACGTTATATTGTCGTGTCACCAGCGCGATGTACACTCATCGCGATCGAGGTCACTTGACCCGGGAAGTAGATTTTCTGAGGTCACTAAGCTGTTCATGAAATTAAGGTCAACCTTGTTTACTTCGAATTCGGATGCAGCGGACATTTACAACTGAAATATAAGTATTGTGCCTGTAACTGTCCTATAATTTAGACATATCCATAGTAAACATGAGTTGTGAGCGACCGGAGCGAGAAATCTACTTCCCAGATGAAGATCTCAGTCAAGAATTTTCGAGCAGCCAACACGAGTATGAAGTACCAGCGTCGCCGTCAACTGAATCCTCCGATGATGTCAATATCAACGGAAACAGTATCTCAGGTATGCATGTTGTTGGTGATGACGAAGTTGACGATTGTCCTGATTCAGATGATATCTACGACGAGCTTAGTATCAATATTGATGAATTTTCGTCACATGCGGCATCACGTCTCACAGAACAATTGTCAAATGAAAGATCAATTAGTGGTGGTGAAAACGAGTCAGATCTAAATTCCAGTAGTACTAGCGATCGTAAGGAAGTTGAAAACAAAGTCAGAAATGGTTGTTGCAGTGCTAACTGTCTCAAAAACTTTGACGTTGATGAAATAACTGCAATTAGACTTTCAATACTTGATTGCAACCGTGAAGTGAAAGATGCCATGATAATGGGTAAACTACTTGTTCTTGGGTTTGATCCAAAGTCATGTGATGACGACCCAGATGCAGCCAAGAAAAGAATAAGACACAAGTATGCATATGATGACAGGGAAGTTTGTAAGGAAGCATTTTTATTTTTACACAACATTACTTTGAAGTATTTGAAGACCATAAAAGCACATATGAGACAAAATGGTCCAGTCCCACGCATTCATGGAAACACTGGTAAACATCCAAAGCATGCCTTAACATACGAACAAGTTAAACACTGTGTTGAATTTATTCTTCGGTATGCTGAAGACCATGGACTTCCACAGCCAGCAGCCCCAAGAGGTACAGATTATTATAACAAACCACCAGTGCATTTACCAGCATCTGAAAATTATAAAACAATGCATGGCCTGTACTGTACAGCTTGTGATGAAGCCCAGCTGAGACCATTTGGATATGACAGCTTTCGACTTGTATGGCATCAGATTTGTCCTCATGTGCAATTCGCAAATCCAAAATCTGATGTTTGTCAGAGATGTGAGGACTTTCGAGAAAAAGTGTTCAATGCACGCACTGAAGAAGAAAAGTTGAATGCATGCTGTGACCTGACAACACACATCAATGAAGCTAAATCAGGCAGAGCATACTATAGAGAATGTATCAATGCAGCTAAAGAAGAACTGATCGATTATGATTTACCAATTGAGTATTATTTGCCAATTGAACCATGTAGTAATGATTTAATTTCAGTTCATTACACTTTTGATTTTGCCCAAAATGTCTTTCTCCCTCATAGAGTAAGGCAGGTTGGGCCAATGTTTTTTAAAACACCATTGAAAGTTCAGTTATTTGGCATATGTAGTGAAGGTGTGCCAAGACAAGTTAATTATCTAATCAGTGAACAGGAAACCATAGGTGAAAATGGCACAAAAAGTCATGGTCCTAACACTGTTGTATCCTGTCTTCACCATCACTTTGAACAGTACAGCTTTGGAGAACAAAGCTGCTCTATGCATGCTGATAACTGCAGTGGTCAGAACAAAAATAAGACTGTCATTGCATACTTAGCCTGGAGAGTGATGACAGGACTTCACAACTCAATTCAATTAAATTTCATGATGAGTGGACACACCAGATGCACTGTTGATGGTTTCTTTGGTCTTATAAAACAGAAATATAGAAGGTCCAATATTGATACTGTACAGGAGCTAGCTTCCACAGTCAATCAGTCTTGCAGTCCAAACATTGCCCAATTGTTCAAGAACAGTACTACTGGTCATCCACACTATGAGTGGCGGGATTGGATTACATACCTGCATCGCTTCTTCAAACCTGTTCCTGGGGTAAGGAAATATCACCATTTCCGCTTTACATATGATCACCCAGGTAGCGTGTTTGTGCGTGAATCACTCACCTCAACAGAAAAGGAGTTCAAAGTACTTCGACAGCCAGATACTCGGTTCTGCAGACAGGAACTACCACCAGTGATCCAACCAGCTGGAATGACACGTGAACGTCAAACTTACCTGTATAAAACCATCAGAGAGCATGTTGCGCCAGTAAATAGAGACATAGTGTGCCCCAGACCAACATAAACGCTGTCCTATTTCTCCAGACCTGATGTCCCTCCGTGTAAAAGGAAATGTTAGTATATGTATGTAGTTCTGGTGAATTTGAAGCATCTCTAGCTAATGTATGAGTATCAATTAATTCATGTTACTCGTATAGTATATCGGATAATTCATGTGTTACTCATAAAGTATATGATAATAATTGTAATATTGAATTGAATCGTGTTGTGAAGTCCAGTCATTGCTCTCCATTTATCCAATGACAGTCTTTGTTTTGGCCATTGCAGTTATCAATATCAGCCTGTATACTGCAGCTTTGGTTCTTCATATAGCTGTACAGTTCAAAATGATGAAGACAGGATACAACAGTAATTTGAAACATTTTAGTCAAATTGAAACTTTTATTTTTTTTTAATGTGACAATTACAAACAATGAAAACAAGGTAAAACAAGATGGACTTGTGAACTTTAATGAGAGAAAAGATGCACAATATTATACTTCAGCAGTACTAGTATATTTGGTTTGTGATTTGCAGGATTAACATACAGTAATTGAATCACATCACTGTGAAGTGTAGAAAGGCAATATGTAACTGTTGACAGGTTATCTTTGTTAAGCAGCCAGTGTATTTTGGAGTCTTTATTTACCTTGCTTATCTGTGCTTGTTATCAATATTTATGACTGTAATAATGCAGTCTTACAGTAGACAAGCAGTTCTAGAGATGCAAACAACTAAATTATGCTTGACCAAGTGAATAGGTAGTTTGTTCATTCTCCCAAAGTTAACGGAAGAAATCTGTAATGATATCAACAGATAATTTAAGTTAGAATTTAGTACTACTAGCACAACAGACTTTTGAAAAACAATTGGACAGTTTTAAAATTATTTATAATGTCAGGTGTTATTTTTAATCCATATTGATTAACATTAGTCATTATAGTATATTTGTGATATTATATACTATACAACTTGGTTCCCAAGTTACTATATCAACCTGGATAGTAGATATTGGTTCCCAAGTTACTACATCAACCTTGATAGTAGATATTGATTCCCAAGTTACTACATCAACCTTGATAGTAGACATTATATTGTCGGAGTCACACTGAGACTTTGAGATTATCAACACCAAACATCAGGGTGTACAATGTACATACTTAGTAGTTTAGTGAAGGAATAAAAAAATATGACTTCTAACTCTGGTGACCATTCTGAATATTTAATAAGATAATGTGACTAATATTAGCATATCTTTGAATGTGTGTTTGTCTTAAATTAAATATACATGCATGGTTATGCTTGATTATATAATATGAATTAAGTTTTATGGTAGTTGCTATTTTCATTTACCAGTTTCACATTCTTAACCCCCCCCCCCCCCGCCAGCCAATGTAGAGAGTTAAAAATTGCATATAGGTATCCAACATCAGCACAAAGTGTAGATATTCTGTTGTCATGGCAACAAAAAGTGTTGCTATGGTAACATTAGGTTTATCTTACCTGAAGGCCAGTCATTAATACTATATCTGAATATTGACGTTTGATAAGTTTTTATCTACAGTAGAAAGTATATAACCTAGTCCAGTGGTTAGAATTAGGTAATATTGCAAAGGACATAACCATGGCAACAAGTCAACTTGTAATCATATGTATGTTTGTGAATCACAACATGTCAAATAATAAATTAATGTATATATTATTTGAATGTGTTATTGATTTAAAACTGACTCAACACTACAATAGTGTAGTATGGTATTATATCATTGGTAAGAATCCCTAAAAGATTGGTTGCCATGGCAACAACCACCTTTTAGTTGTCGTGCCAATACTTCAAACATATGCTTAGCAACTGTTCTTTGTGTTTCTTGGCTAATTTAATGTACATGCATACACAATTCCAGTCATTCAACATGATACTACTGGTGTTCATTAATGCTATTGCTATTCATATGTGCATATATGCAAATTAACACTAATTCATGCAAATATTCAAATGAGTTTATCTCCATAAATTAACCCTGACCTTGGTGTATGGCACCACTCATATGAAAGCTGAGATGGTCAAGTATCTAAATCCAGTGAAAACTCAAAATTGAAAATTTGACCCTTAAGGTCCCTTTTGTCCTCTGACGGCTCATATATATATATATATATATATATATATATATATATATGAAACTCACCCAAATATAAATTAAATCAAATTGTCACTTTTCTTTCCTTATGATAGTGTTTGTAGTAAAAACAAATAAATAATTAAAAAAAATAATCCTGCAATTAAGTAATACGTCCCCATATTGTACCTGTTTGGAATCACACAGGGATCATAAGGACATTATATAATAGGTGACTGTCGACAGTCGTTCGTGCCTTTTTTTGCTACGTTTCATCTCAGACCACTAACGTTGGTTTCATCTAAAAAAAGTCGTCGCCTCGCTCCGTAGCCCTGAATACTAATTTAATGCGTACTGATAGGAACTGCAAGGCACGAACTGTTCAATCAGTACGCAGTTATGGTTATAGTATTGCTCCGGATCGAAGCGAGGCGACGACTTTAGTTTTTAGATAAAACACAGCAAAAAAGGCGAACGAACGACTGTCGACAGTCTATAGGTTAGACTATGTCGGTGACTACATGTACTTATACTGAAGTTGAACTTATACTGTATTCGCTTCGCTCATTCTGTCTGATCCAATGACGTAACTTTACGCTAAAGGACGTTGACCTGTGATGTTCTGTTTGTCATCGTTTACTTACCAGCACTTGTCAATTCACCATCTATCTTTTCTTTACATAGGTGAGCCCAGTCTTGGATTTTTAACCCATGGACACTTCGTGGATCGTCTGGGCTGAGGATAAGTGGGAAATTTTCTCTTGGTGGTGAAAGATACGCCGGAAAGTCGGGCATATCTGAGCCGGGGAGGAAATGTCTTCCTGCCAGCACAGACGGAGTATGCATCGGTGGAGCATTGTTTACTTGAAAACACAGACATCGCATACATGGTTTTGCTACAGCACGACGTTTCGCTATTAGGGCTTCAGAATTTTCCAAGAGCGGGTGAAGTACAGTCGTTCTCAAAAATAATCGCGTTCGAGTTAACATGGTGTCCTCGTCGACAGAATCGAGTTCTGACTACATGCAAATATTTCGCGGCGCAAAGGTCTACAGTATTACATTGGCGTTTGTTGATATGTCGAAGATAACAGATTCTACTACAAAGAGTTGTCGTTGGCTGCGCAGTTCTCACAAGTTATGTAGACAATGCTGTTTTTAGAGTCTTGAATGAGTAAACTTGAAGGTCACATACATATGGAAGACCGGTGAGGACAGCGACCTGCGAGTTGCAAAACTGCGCCCTGCATGCGAGTTGCAAAGCTGAAACTGCCACCTGCGACTTGTCAGCCTCGATTTCTCATTTTCTCGTAGATTAGGGTATTTATTGTCGACAAGGGCGATTTGGCCTACCATGCAGTTTCATCCGGACACGAAGGAGCTCGAGCCTCGAAAAGCTGTCTCTATACAACCCTGTGTGTACTGTTCGTACTCTCGATGTGATCAGCTGTGAGTGTACGACCTAGCCTTGGGTCAATGCACAGGCGCTCGTGAAGTTGTTAGGTCACTGAGAACTACGAAAATATGGAGAACTACGATAGTGAGGCCGTCAGGCTGAACATCGAGTCCGTAAGGGCGAGTTTCTCCTTACATGTAGGAATATATAGTCAATAGGTTGTTATATTTAGTCAGTAGACCAGGAAAACAACAATCTAAGAAATACTACACACGCCCCTATGGCCTCGCACATTACATGGGATGGGCCATGGCCAGCCGAGTGTCTTCTACCCCTCGTGTAGGGTCTATATGCGCATAATGTAATTCATCGTAAAGAAGGGTCAGCTGTGTCTCTTTTGTTGTGAACACGATATTCATATCCCAAAAACTACTGCACAAACGGTAGTGAAACGTGATCTTCTGAGAATCGCAAGAACTGATAAAACACCCTAAATTAATATTAATGATAAAATTTGCATAAATACTGACTTTAGGCTGTGTCAGTGAGAATACTAGATTCAAAGTTCACACGTTTGTATTCATCGTCGACATCGATACACTTTAAGTAATTTCATATTTGAATTTGATGAATACGTTGTTGATAGAATACTACACGTGTCCTAACTGATTAGTTTGTTGATATAACGTTTAGTTTTCATGACTTATTTGTTTATATATATATATATATATATATATATATATATATATATATATATATATATATATATATTTGGTAGTACTGGAACTCTTTCTTGGGTGTAACTCGTAGTTTCACGCATATTGCGATCATCAGACACTCAGAGTGTCTGATGATCGCAATATGCGTGAAACTCCGAGTTACACCCAAGAAAGAGTTCCAGTACTACCAAAACTATTACGCTCTGCCACTGCGGTATAGAGCACTGTCTTATAGCAGATTGATACTCACCGAGTTATATATATATATATATATATATATATATATATATATATATATATATATATATATATATATATATATATATATATATATATATATATATATATATATATACACACACACACACACACACACATATATATATATATCGTTTAGTTTTGATGATACATTTTCATTTTTTTTAATTATATCGAGAGAATGCAAGTGCATGTGATCATGTATATTTCAGTCATTGACCAATAACTGTCTGTGAGTAACTTCGATCGATATTTTGGAACAAATTCAGGTTTAAATAACCCCGGGGCTTGTCTCAAACAATTCACCTCGAAAATTACAAATAACCTCGAACCGTGACGTGTAAACCAGTGATACGCTAATTATATGCAGATTTTTCCTCAGGTTTGCAGATATCGAGGCGTTGCCCAAAACGTTTAAATTTACGGAGTTTTCAGGCTAAGTTGAAAGAAAGTTTGCCAATATTCAACCATCCGACCCTCTGCGTTGGTTGATGTGACTTTTGTTTTGGCAAGGAAATGCGATACAAGGAAAGAACAGACAGGACTATCATTAAAGTACATTCAAACATTTTAATATGAAAGAAAAAATTATGAATAGTTTCAGACTCTGGACAAAGAAATGTACATTAAAATAGCATTATATTTGTAATCAAGACAATGATTGGTGGACACTTTCAACAAATAAACATTGGCCAAGCTGATTTGTTCACTACATTTGAACCCATACACTGATTGGTCGACACACTTTCATCTCCACATTTGATTGGTCAATACATTTCATCCTTACTATGTTTACAATTAACCTAGATCTTTGGCATTAGTACTGACAGTTCATCAAAAGACTTCTGTGTAAAGTCTTATCTATAAAGAATCTATATACCTAACGAAAATTCATAAAAGAGTAGTCGACATTAAAAATAAACGAAAGTTTTTTTTCGAAATCGAACAGTGAGGGCGCTGTAAACGACCACGTCCTTGTGTTCTTTCATAAACAACCGGGCGGGGACTATGGTTCTTCAGACATCACCAAAACTGTAATAAAAGTTACAATATGCTACAAATCAGAAAAGAAGTCACCTGTAAAGTGTCATACAAGACAAACATCAGAGTACAATGAACTGAAGCATGACAACGCGACGATTTTGACATGACCTGGCATATAAGGATGAACAATCACATTTGAAAATATAAACAGAAATATAATCAAATATTTATTCATTACAATTTTGTGATTATTATTCGTATCTGCCATAATGACTGACCGATAAAACAAATGTCTATATAAATCGGGCAAGTAAAAACCCTATTGCATACGTTCATCTTCAAAATATATTTTCATCATTTGTACATTCAAGTTAAAAACAAATACATTGTACAAGTTAAATGATGTAATACCTTTTCTTCAAACAGCTGTATGACAGTATGGTAGGATATAATATATGCACATATCATATTGTTGACACCCGAGAAAGTAAATGAAAAAAAGAACAAATGCATCTTAAGGTGGCACAAACTTATTAAAAGCCTCTTTTTTTCTTTTACTCCAGTGTAAACATTTCTTTTTACATAAAACCTTGAATTATTTTAGTGTAATATTAATTTCAATGTTTGGCAGTAAAATTTGTTTCCAGGCATTGTTAGCACACTTGTTACCATAATTAGGAGTTCATAAACATGTTTTTTTTTTTGTTTTTTTTAAAAACATGTTCATGAACATGTTAGTGCGCAGATATTAAAGTGATGCCATTACAATCATTTACATATACTACTCTGGCAATCACAGTTTCGGTTTACTTAGACACAAATTGAAACTCCTGTTGCAACATGCTGGCTGATACAGGCTTATTGAATGGACGTTTATTTACTTGTAGTACTCAAAGCAGTGTGGTATTTCGGATGACTTATATAATCTTGCAGTGCACATTTTGGGGGACTTCCAATGGTTATGCTGTCTTGATAACAGGGTGATTTAATATATTCACACAACAGAGGCACTGATATCACCCACTTGTGTACAGCAATAGTTTCGTTAATGTGGCTATCTTAGTAAACAGAGACCTTGATTGCCACAGTAGTATCATGCCTGATTCTAAATTATCACTTTAGTATGCTAGGTAGAATACAACAGGACACCTCTTTGAATGCAGCAAAGGTTGCCCCCCCCCCCCCCCCACCCCAAACCAAACCAAAAAAACCCCAAAAAACAACAACAACAACAGCAACAACATATGAACTCAGTTTATGAGGCCCAGTTAAATATACACTTTGTTACAACTCTAGTAATGATATCTAGAGCTGAACCCAACATGAATTAGTGAGGATGCACACATGAACTTGACTTCCTTGGTATGATAAAGGGCATATCACATATGTGTCAGGTTACTGACCTCGAGAAGATAAAGGTTAACATCATCTACTCAACAACAGTGCATTGACCATTCCTTCAATCATACATAACTGAATTCTGCTGACAGCTGATTGGTCAACTGATAACCACCAAACTTTGGTGGAAATATCTCAAGTAAAATACTACTACAACTCTGACTTTGAAAATAACTAGTGGTACAGTTTTGTTTTGTTTTATTCTGGTTCCAGTGAAAAATAATCAATTGAAAGAAGTTTACACGTTTTGACTTCTTTTCTTTTTATTTTATTCGATGTATTATATATATATAGTGATTGCAAAAATCTAAAAATTGATTTAAAAAGCTAAAGTTTTGATACAGAATTTGATAAATTAAATATGGACACTGAACTATTAAATGTCATTATGATGTTTGGTAGTGCTGATGTAGGTATAAACCAACTATGTAGTGATACAACCAATTCCATTTTGTTTGTGTGTCTGGCATATTCTTACTATACCATTGTCAAGTTAATGTGGCCATATGGATGAGAATTTGGTATTTATTTTGGATTATTATTTGATAAAACAGCTTCACTACGTTTTTATACTTGAAAAAATAATGTACAATAACATATACCAAGTCCATGTTCACATCTCAATAAACTGCAAAACATTAAACAATGTATAAAATGTTTGTTATTGTACGTACAATAACACACTTTTTCCATCTTTTTGCAATGTATTGAGTTATGAACATGGACTTGGTATATGCTCTTTCGCATTATTTTTTCAAGTATAAAAACATAGTGAATATGTTTTATCAAATAAAAATCCAAAATAAATACAAAATTCTCCACTTTAATGTACACATGTCAAACATAACTACAACATATTACCTCAGACCACTAGTTGTTCAAGATATTGTTAAGCATCTTTTTTAGCATGTACTGTACTCGCACAGCAAAGACACTGTGGCACGCTTTGATTTTGTAGATAAACCCAAGTTCAGAAATGTAGGTATGGAACAGAGTTGGCTAACAGATCTATAGATAGTCTGTAATTAAGGTAAGCCGTGACAGGGCGCCCTCACACAGGTGACAGAAGGCTGGTGAGAGCGGAACGACTTGACTTATCTTTTACAGTCTAAGCTATAGAGAGCTCAGAAAGGTTGGTCTATGTAATCCTTAATGCTCCACTGACAATGATAGCACTAAGATTATGAAACTTGTAGAAAGTTTTGAAACTGTCATGGTCTGAACTATGTCTTCAAAAATCAATGACTGAGAGATGTTGGCAAGCTGTGCTCATAAAGCTGATGTAAACAATCAAGAATGTCATGTACTTTATGACACAAGCTAAGTTTATCAAGATAAAATGTACATTACATGTAAAGTTAATATATATTTATATATATACACAGGGCTATTCCAAAATTTAACATTTTTGGTGTACAGAAGTCGACTAGGCAGATACAGACCCTTACAGTTTGTGAAGTGGTGTATGTTGATGTTATTCCAATACACCTCATCTCACCCCCCCCCCCCCCCCCCCCTCACCCTTCCGAGTCTAGAGGCTATTTGTGGGTATGATGGTCTCTCTGTAGTGAGAAGAGATTCTATGCCAGGTATATCGGCTAGACTCCCCCCCCCCCATCCCAAACCCAACCCCATTGCAACTCAAGTCACTTTGACCATTTATTTTGATGTACATGTATGCAGTATGGTTTTTCATTTAGATATGTAGTTATGTATGTAGTTTGCAGGCAGGGTTCAAGTGCTGTTGTGTGGTCACTGGCAATCAACAACATTGTGTTAAGGTAGAATACACCTCTGAAAATCAAAGTTTTAAAATCTCTCCAAACTTTGTCACATGATACCTCTGGTGAATTTGAAAAAATTAAGATATCTGGAGGTCCACCATCTTGTTTTCAAGCAAATTGACAATCTTTTATTTTACCATAGATTTAATACAGTATTCGGTGGCCATATTGGATTCGGCAGCCATATTGGATTCTAAGGTGGCATCATTTTGATAACATTTTGACCTCTATTTCAAAACTTTATATGGTGACTCCTGATTTTTTTTCTTGATTTCAACTGAGTTTTCTTGAACACATGACCAGCAAAAGTTTAAAGCATATAATTTCTGTGGATCATTTCTACATTTATTTAATATACAAGTATCATACATAGAACATAGAATGTCATGATATAGTAATACAAGGTAATACACAGTACTAGTACCATCTCACTCAGGACTAGTGAAAAATTAATCAGGACTAGAGAATTATATTCGACTTGTTCTGGACTAGTACATACAGAAAGAG
Organism: Glandiceps talaboti; assembly: GCF_964340395.1. Taxonomy (NCBI): domain Eukaryota; kingdom Metazoa; phylum Hemichordata; class Enteropneusta; family Spengelidae; genus Glandiceps; species Glandiceps talaboti. The sequence goes on along the minus strand of NC_135551.1, from coordinate 14,058,996 downwards.
ATGAGTATACAGTCTGTGGTGTTATATGATCATTAAGCAATCAATACCTATATGTTTCTTTTCTATATGGCACATACATATTTTGTGTATTCTACATATGATATTGTATGACATGACTGCCGTGGGGTAACAAATTTCAGTTTCATTTTCAACTTTCCTTGTGTTTTTTCGGAACAAAGTTCACTTCTGAATCAACGCATGAATATGTATTGCTTAGCGATCAACTGTGGTATATTTTTTTTTTATATGTATTCATATGAAGTTGTGTGACAGCATGTGAGAATGTGTGGTTAGGACACAAGGTTATGTTGTTTACATGCAGTATTGGCATATGTGGTAATTTAAATGTGGCGAGAGGTTTCATGTGAAGTTGTGCGGCATGTTTGCATTTGGGAATGTACAGATGGCACGCAGTTTCAGGTGAAGTCATCTATGTGGTACGTTTGGCTGTCGGAAATCATGGATAAGCAAACATGCCAATATCATACAAATGATGTATGTTACCAGGTGGGAATTTGTGTACATGTACTCAATGATGTGATATCAAAGAGAATTGTATTTTACGTTGACAGGTGGGGACTGAATAAATGAGACACATACATACATACATACATACATACATACATTGTATAAAATACAATTTGGCAAAGTATCAGTAAATAGTTTCACTTGTTATACAGACAGATAGCATGTACTGAGAGGAAAGCAGTACGGTTATATAGTACATGGTATATGACACTATAGTATATACCATAACAGATTTATGAGGGGTAAGCACCCACTCCTACCCCCTCATCTATAAGGTGAAAGCATCCAATCCAACCCCCCCCCCACATCTCTGTAGTACAAGCCCCATTTCCCCACCTATGAGATGCAAGCCCCCCCCCCATCTATGAGGTACAATACCAAATCCCCCTATCTATGAGGTGAAAGTCCTATCCTTCCACCTCATTCCCCATCTATATGGTGAAACCCCCTCCCCCTCCCCCTCCCCCTCCCCCCACTCATTTGAAATGAATTGTCAATAATGCCATTGTTTTTAGCTGGATTTTAAAACTGGTAGTGGATGTGCTTCTGTGTTAAAGATCCAATGATCTAAAGGTATAAGACTATCATCAGAGAATAGTAGATATAAATATTTTAGAGTCTCTGCTAAAAAGAAGCTTTGTTGTACATCATCATGCTGTGGCCTGGGATTCGTTACATCTCGTATTCCAGAGTAACCGTGATCAACACGGCAATATTTTTCTAGTGCCTGCAAACAAAGCAACCAGAACAACATATATGATTAGTTACATTATACCACTATTTCATAACTATATTTATTTTGTCTCATGCATGTAAACAAATCAAAATGGAACAAGCATGACTAATGAGATGTAATTATGTAATCCATAAGACTTATAATTTCAAAGGTTTATCATTTGATATGTAAACAATAATAGTATCAACTGAGCTACAATGATTTCAGCACCATAGCTTTCATTATGTTTATATCTATTCACATCTGTTTTATAATCTATACATTGGTAAGATTCCTGTCATACATAAATAGTGCCCTACGGAAAATAGAAAATGAATAAAGCCCCCTGCATGCAAATTGGGGTAATTATGTACCACCAGCCCATACCATGTGACATGATCTAAGCCAATCACTAAAGTCTGTATGAAAACAAAGTATTAATTTAAAAGTAAATTAGAATGTCTTCAAATTGTACCAACAAAGTTCCAAATGGTGAAAATTTATGAGTGCCAAAACATTAAGAAAACAATTGCACCCACAGACCTTTATTGTCAATTCAATGTATAAAGTCTGATATTAAGCAATCAATTAAAAAATATCAAAAAACATGATTTGGCAGATATTTCTTACCTGAACAGCTTCCCATCCCCACTCTCTATATCTTGGGTCTTTGGTGAGCCTCCAAAGCACAAAATATGACTCAAATGTTTCTGGTCTTAAAATATAATACTTTTCATTATTTCTGGTAGCTACAGCCTCTGTTGATCCATCAAAGCGGAAAGCTTCTGGTCCAAGTTTAGTTGCTGAAAGTCAATTTTATTTGGTTATATCCTAGCTTTGAGCAAATACGTAGTTTGACAGTTTCCTAGTTTGTATATACAGTGTATGTTCATGGTAAAAGCTCTAATGTTGTCCTACATTTGTAATGACCAAAAATGTTCATCAGCCTGGTAGATCTAATAACTTACACAAATTATAACGCACAACAAGAAGTTTTTTAGCATTGAGCTTTCGATCTGTCTTGGTTGATGATTCTCATCAGAATGACAAATTCCATAGTTACAGCTGACCACTAGGTGGCGGTATGATCAGCAGGTTGTAGATGTTAGGTAGTTTGATGTCATTGTCATTGTGATGAGAATCGGCGACCACTAGAGATCAAAAGCTTGAATGATAAAAACTTGAAACTGTGTTATATAACCTTTGTAAATCAAAATTTAACATATTAAGTATGTTGAAATTAACTACATTCATCAACCCTTTTGCAACCCATATTAGTACATTCTGGCATTGCTGTCGAAGTGAAACTATCATTTTCGGTTTAAAATTTACATGGGTCTTGAACCATGCAGTGTAAGTGCTGTGGTTCTAACAAACTGTTCTATGGTAGTCTTCCTAACCCCATTTACACCTCCACATAATCTCAGTAATCATGATAGCTTTATAGAATTTATATACCTGTATTAGCATATGATTGTTGACAAGTAAGTCAGTTTGCCACCTAATTCAAGCTCACCCCCCCCCCCCCCACTGAACCCCTCTTTTCCCCTCCCAACCATGACAAAATGTACATTTGTAGACTATACCTGTATTAGCATATGCCTGATGACATGTAGCTGTAAGTTTGCCACCTAATTCAAGGTAATGTTCTTCTTTATCAGACCCTGCTGCTCCTAGTGCAAACATTCCACCACTAAAACACGCTAAATGGTCCATTTTTCTATCAATTCTTCCTGATCTGTATTCACCAATATATGTCAGTCCTCCAGGTGTCTCTTGTTTAAGTCTTTTCTCAATGGCCTGTTAAGACAATATTTAGATACATTCAGTGAAATGAAAATAGGTAATAGTACAGATGGACAGACAGATGGATAGATGGAGATATTTACACCTATAGAGTAAGACAGGTTTGATTGGAACAACACTTTGTCTGATAGATAGATAGATAGATAGATAGATAGATAGATAGATACATGTAGATAGAAAGTTAGTGAGATAGATTGCTAGACAGTCTGTAAGGTATGCCATGATGGGGCGCCCTCACACATCGGACAACCCCGAGAGGAGGCCAGTGAGGGCGGAACGTCACGACGAATCTTAGTCTAATTGATAGATTGATAGACAAAGACAGACAGATATATAGACAGACATAGCTCCAGAGATAGATGGATAGATAGATAGACAGACACAAAGACAGACAGAAATGACTCAGCAATTACAATTAAAATTATAAGAAAATTTGGAACCATTTGTTTTATTAAAGATCCCAAATTTCAGCAATAAACTATAATTGTAGTTCAGATACATATATGTGCAGTGCGACGGTCGCCATCGTAAAATCAGTGACATGATTTATTTCTAATCCTACCATATAGAGGGCATTATTTAAAAAGTTATTTTGACTGATTGAAGAAGCATAGGGTTGGTTGGGTCTTCATAAGAAACACAATAATTATAATACAAACAATCATACTCTCTTTGGAAAGTCCAATTCAAACAATCAACACAAAGTGCTGTATCTGATAACAGGGGGCCGTAAAATACAAGGAGGCTACAATCTAGACTGGGTGAAGTTGACCTTACTAGCAACACTATTTTTATAGAAATCTTACAATACAATACAATACAATGGAGTGAACCTTAACTGTTACGACCTCTCGTTATCAGATACCACACCTGGCGGTTGATTATTTGAATTGGACTTTCCAAAGAGTGTAATTGTTTGTATACACTATACGACCCGGGTCTATCAATTGAGTTTATCTTGAAAATCACAGTTGTGTCTATTCCTTTCATTTCACTGTAAGTATGGCTGCCTTTATGCTGTACATAATGTCAACACATCAACTCACCTCAATAGAATTATAATACATTTTCTTAGCTTGGTCGTCTTTGTGGTCTGACTGTATCCAGGATTTCAACAAATATTCATAAAAACTGTCTCCCAATGCTCCAATACATGCATGTTCTGTAAACAAAACAGAGATGAGGACATTTGCATTTTTTTTCCCTTACAAAGACAGATTACAGACATCTGATTACACACAAATTCTGTTTTTTATTTCTAGGATTTGAAAAAAAAAATTGGTCTATGTACACACACACACACACACACACACACACACACACACACACACACACACACACACACACACACATATTAATTTGGATTGTTATTCTTTAAAGTGGTGAAAGTACAAACATTAAGGATATTTTTTACAGATTGAAATAGATTTCAGACATCTGGGGAATATATAAATTCTACATTCTTTCAACTCTACGATTTTCCTTCATTATCATTGAAATGAACACAGACAAAATTATCTAATACTAATAGTTATTTAAATTTTAAATTTTGTAAGCCCCATAAGTACAACTACCATAACGAATTTTTCCACAAGGAAATAGATTTCAGACATCCTGTTCTATAAAGTACCACTTCCCGACTTCTGGATATTCTTTCATCATTATACAGAAGGTCAAACTACTTTAACAGATCTCATTACATGTACATCTCTATCCACATAATGTTCCCTTCAATGAGGATTATTATCTGCTAAGCAGTCTGGTATACAAGGTCTTTAGCATAGCTGGTGGCATTTGAGAATTGTACAGATATCCAGTTGTCACGGTAACAAAGACAACAACAATATGATATCAATACCAAGTTTAAAAATTTCAACTAACTATATTTGCATATTTATGTTGCATGCTCCATAGCTCTAGAGCCCTTGCAAATGATAATCTAAATTGTATATTCTGAGAGATGGTTTGATGTGTAACACCAGGTGAGGAATTATTGCATGAACCCATGTACAAACTGTTGTCATATGGCAGGCATGCATTTGCATGTGGTGCACCCCATTTATACAACAAGTGCACTGCCATTGGAAGTGCGACAGAAACCAATGGCTAATGTACACCTTCAAAAAGACATATTTATTCTCCAAAGCATTCTAACTGTTCATTGGCTCTTAATACTGTGTGGATGACCTCCATTCACTTCTCAATGCCAACTATATATTCCCCACATTCCTTCTTTACCAATCTCTATTCTGTAGTCAAAATCCTTTAATACCATTCCAAGTCTTTTGCCTCGAGTGAAACTAATACATTTATATAGTACTTACGATTTCCCCATTTTCCTGTTTTTGGATTAATGTAGTTGTAATAGAGTCCATTGGGTTTATCAATCTGGTCTAAGAAGTCGCGTACCCTTTGTACCTGCAAACACAAAATAACATAATCTTATAGTCTGTTTGGCCTGGTTCTAGACATATTATGTTTTATCCTAGGCAATTCATACAATTGGTATGACCAATGTGTCCTGTAAACCGATTTCACACAACATTGATGCATAACATTGTTCAATACATGTACCTACCAACATTCAGTGTTTCCCTTAGCAACTTCAAGAAACCCATTTTTTCATACAGTACTATTTTTAAAAAAAAACAATAACGATTCCAAGATATGTTCTATCCTTTCTCTGACAATATGGTACATGAGTTACAACTTCAGGAAAACCTATTTAGTATTTGTTATTATTCTGACCCACAACAGAAGCTGTCTGACGGTCTTTTCCTAGAGGGCCCACTGCATACACTACTGTATTGTTTAACATATTACAATTAACGAAATATGATGTTCTCCTATCCTTTATAAATGCATTACAATATGGTACGTGACTCACAGGAAAATCTATTATTTTATCATCCACAATTAAATAAGTTGTCTTACGTTACAGAGACAACTGTATATTATAATAGTAAGTGTGTTTGTGCATTCAACTGGTGGAAAAACACCATTTGCATTTGCTTGACTGAAGTCAGCTACGGAAAGACTTCAGTCAATGACAAAATTGGGTAAAAACAATACAACTGATACAAAAAATAACAACGGGTGCCTTTGATGTGGGTCCACGCAATACTTTTTATCAACTATTTAAGTTATAGTGGAACACTAAAAGTTATACTCAATCATTACAACATTTAGCATTCTATCAGAAAACAGTTATGGCATCCTAGCTTTTGTGGTGTCTATGGTTTGGTAAGTTACAGACACTATGATTACATTGTGTGTAATACACCGGTGTTTTTTCTCTGGTTATATTACATGTATATGTAATTGACAGCAGTATATCTGGTTTTATTATATGTAATTGACAGCAGTATATCTGGTTATATTATATGTAATTGACAGCAGTATATCTGTCGGTATTAAGTGTGAAGACAAAATCCCACATATTTTCTCAGGGTTAAATCTCCGACCCAAATTTACATATAAATTATTGAAATAGAAACTTTCAAATTTTGGCAGTGTTTCCCCTGTCTGTGACCCGAGGTCTAAAACCTTAGAAGGGAGTGTGATAATCCTTTGACCTGAGGATCACCACAGAACTAACACTGTGGAAAAATAACAGAATTTATCACATGTACAAAGTACAAAAATCATGGTTCATTGAACTGAGCTAATTCTTTATGTTGTCACACTTTCGAACAATACTGTAACTTTAAACAGAAACACTTTTGACAGTGGACCTCATGCGTATCACAAACTTTGTGACAACGAAAGAAGGGTGAAATATACAATTTATGTGTTGTATAATTATAAATTAATCAGAACATTGAAATGAACTACAAAATGTATGTCTAGTGTTTTATGGTACATGTACACCAGGTGTTTACCAGGGTTCTTGGGGCAAAATTATGGGTTAGAATTGTAAGTATAGGTATAATCTACCAAGAGTTTCTTTGATATTTTATTTGGGTTCCTTACCAAAATTATCAGTCTAGCTCCTGACGACTGTATTGTTCCTGATGTCCGTATTCTGATTGTATATTATATTATCTTCAATGTGTGAAGATAATGTAGTATAAAATCGGAATATGTAGTCGTCAGGAACTAGACTACAACATTATAGTTAAACTTAAAGGATGGTCCATGTAGATCGGTAAATTCTACATGAGTTCCCTTTGGCATTTATCAGGGTTCTATTATTAGATCAAAGCTGCATGTACCATGGTACAAGGTATACCGTACATGTGGTGAGTTTGTACCATGGTTTTGGTATAGAATTAGAACTTAGTAAAATACCAGGGTAGGGGCATATGGAAATCTAAGCAGTTACATAACATTTCTTAACATATGTATACCTGCATATTGGACTATACCATGAAAAATATCGCAATGGGGAAGAGGTTCCAGAATAAATACAATCTCTCCTGTAAATGTATTATTACATGGGGTCCTATAGACTGCATTTGTTTTTATTTGTTTCTGTTCATTGACCCTGGATAAATTGTATTTTTTACATTGTTCCATGTCAAATAAACAATACACTATGCTACACTACACTACACTACACTACACTACACTACACTACAATACACTACATGTACATGTACACTACACTGTACACTACACTACACTACACTACACTACACTATGTTACATGTACACTACACTACACCATACTATACTTACATGTACACTACACTACACTACACTACACTACACTACATTACACGATACTACACTACACTGCACTACACTACACTACACTATACTACATTGTACAATACATTACACTACATTACATTACACGTACACACACATACATACACATATTACACTACACTACACTACACCACACCACACCACATTACACTACTATATATGATACTGCCTTATCAAGCCATTACTTAGAACTGAGACAGATCAAGGAGGGCAGAATTACACAACCTGCACATCTTAGTCTCTAGGGTTTCTGTATGGACTGTTACCATAACAACTAGATTATATCTACTCATCATAGTTATTTTTATACCAGAGGTCAGAGGTCAGAGATTGTAATTCCACCAGTCACTGCATGTATCTCTACAATATGTGCATTGTCAATATTGTGAAACATATATCATAACATTTATCTATATATTAAGTAAACATTTGTAACTAGGGTGGGGGTGGGGGTTAGATGTGTTTACAAACCAAGGAGAGACATATGTACATATGTACCAGTACATACCCATGGAGGTGGGTTTTTTTTTTTTTTAGCCAATCAACTTAAACATGTATGGTATACAAGATTTTGTTCGGTTCCATTTTATGAAATCTGCAATTTTTTATACTGGATTGATAACACTTGTGATGAAGTATATTCAAGTCTGTAAGGTACGCCGTGACGGGGCGCCCTCAAACATCAGGCAACCCCTAACACTTAGTGTGAGAGGAGGCCGGTGAGGGCGAAACGTCACGACGTATCTTACAGTCTAGAAGTATTTATCAATTGAAAAAGATTTTACAAGGATTAATCAGCCAAATTCTGGACAGCTACAGTACTAGAAATCTGAGTGTGTTATTTGTTTCTCTAAACTGACAATTTTAAGTGTCTAAATAAAGCAATTATCATGCTTAGTTTGATGGCACTGTACAAAGGCCAGTTGTATAATAATAGTAAGAAGAAACGAATTCAGGAATGAGATTACCATGTGGGTGATTTTTTGTCATGTACATATGGTAGCACTTTGATGTGATATAAATAGTCCAAAATAATAGAGTGACAGGTTTCACCATTAGATATTATGATAACTGTGGGGCATCTACTCCTGTATCTATGGCAACAAGGCCCAACCAACATTGTACATGTACATGGCAAGATGTGATTGGCTGATACTATATGATATATACTCATTAGCATACAGATTTTTCCCTAAATTTGACCTTTTGGCTAAAATCTAAATAATCAAAATTGAATGTTCACAAATTTTGTAAATATCATGCACAGTTCTGCATCATGTGATCAGGTAAATGTAATTCTAGGAATGGAAGAAGCTAATATTGATTTACATTGTTTTGAAATTTATTTTATAAAACTCAGTGCTCAAAGTTCCCTTTTTTCTATGGTACCGATAGTCCTAGTGGTCTACCACTTTCAGAAATTGGTAGCCCCAGGATGGTGACCAATACCAGTACCAAATTTAATGAACTGAAAACAGAGTTACTCTATTGGAAACATGTTTGTTATCAAAATACTTTCACGTCTGTAAATCTTCCATCCTTTAAATCATTGCATAATCAGTGGGCTACCAGCAGCAAATTATAGCAGTAGCCCCATGATAAGAGTTTTGGTAGTCTGTGAACAGGGACTACTGTTAATTTCAAGCCCTAAAACTACATGCACTAAATAAGAAAACAAATGGTCTTGGTGTTGAAAAGTACTGTCAATGTGTCATTCATTCATTCATTCATTCATTCATGCATGCATTCATTCATTCATGCATGCATTCATTCATTCATTCATGCATTCATTCATTCATTCATGCATGCATTCATTCACTCTCTTTATTTACACTCTGGTGTTACAGTTTTAGCTGAGGCCACTAATCTTCTAAGAGTATCATGATCTGCTGACAGTAATGTCCTTGCATGACATCCACAAATACTATGAAAACAAAGATATCATCTACCATATCAAAATACTGCAATTGAAAAAACACATTGCAAATGACTATATTCCAAATAAGACATTGGCAAATCAATTACTACCAAGATAAGATATACACAAACTGAAACCATTACTGCAACATGATGATGATATATACATATAAGCTATTACTAGACTAAGTCTAGTTCCTATACGGTATTGTTACAATTTATATGGTTTAGTTAGCGATCACCATGGCATCCAGACTAGCTATCAACAGACATTGATGTCATTACATTCACAATGGGGTGGTGTTCCTATGATTTACATGGTTTAGTTAGAGACTACCTTGGCATCCAAACTACCTGTGAACAGACACTGATGTCATTACATTCACAGTAGGGTGGTATGGCTATGATTTATACAGTTTAGTTAGACTTACATGTAGAGACCACATTGGCATCCACACTAGCTACATGTATCAACTGACATTGATGTAATTACATTCACAGTTGGATGGTATTGCTATGGTTTACACAGTTTAGTTAGAGACCACATTGCCATCCAGACTAGCTATCAACTGACATTGATGTAATTACATTCACAATAGGGTTGTGTTTCTGATTGCAAAGTTTTGTCAAGCGGCCACACTCTCAACCTCGTGCTGCGTTTACATGGGGTGATTATAGCTCACATAAACCTATGTACCACTATCATTCACTTGTGTAATCTACCACATGTGACACCAAGTTTTAGTTTCTGTCTAGCTTAGCTTACTGATACTACTGCCGACAACAGACCCTGGACAAATGGAACTTATCGAAAGTAAACAAATGAATTGAATTGGTAACACTTGGCTCAGCATGTTGCAACAGCAGAGACTTGTATTACACACCATGATTTCTTGAGAACAGTTTTATGGCCTCTTTATGTTTACATGAAATGCCATAGGAACTGGAAATTTGTTTGTGAACATGAACTATTATGTAAAGTGGCCATACAACTGTTCTTATCAAATGAGGGAATGTAATACAAGTCTCAGTACTGCCACCAGTCTGTGCCAAGTGTTATTAATCCAATTCAGTTGTTTACTTTCCCTGTTTGTAACAGGTTCCATTTGTCCACGGTCTGATGTCAGCAGTTGTAGGTTGCTTTTGGAAGTAATAAATGTAAGTATGTACATACCTTTTCTTTGTAGACTGGATTACCTGTAATCTCTGACAGGTAAACAAACTCTAAATGCATGGATCCAAACTCAGCCAGAATAGAGCTTCCACCTGATGCCCAGCCCCAGTTATGAGCACTACCACTGCAAATAATAATAATTATAATTATATTCATAATCACGATAAATATTGCTAAAGCTTACCACCACTGTTCTGAAACAATAGTCTTATTTATCCAAAATCACTTTCCTCTTGTTTTTAGTGTTATTTTATTCCTACAACATATTTTATCTTTTACATTAAATGCACGAAAACACATTTTATAAATGCATTTGTTTAACGACATTAATTAATTAATTAATTGATAATACATGTAATAATAATCATGTTCAACTTAGTGTTTATACAGTGATTTCCTATACTGTGCTCAAAGTACTTTATTTACAGTTACTACAATTTGCACAGACCATAATATCAAAATCACTGCCCATTACACTTTCTCAGCTCCCTGGGGGGCACAATATCCATTGCATCTCTGTACGCGCATAGGATCACTACTATTCCTCACGCGACAACCTCTATCCTATCAGGTCCCCAATTATACAGCTGGGTTGACAGGGGCACACATTTGTTCAATTTCTTGCTCAAGGACTTTGGCCATTTGGAATCAGATGACAGCACTGCGGTTCAAACTAACAACTTGTAGATTCTAAGCCAGCCACATTAACCATTAAACCATCCAGACTCCACATAAGACACATGTGCAGTAGAAATGTAGAGTGTAGGAAATAAAACATTACCACTAAACAGAAAGATAACTTTGCACTCAAGATTTAAGAATGATACCGACAATGTAATTATTAGCAATCATAACATGGTATACACTTTATTACCTGGCCTTATTTGGGCAACAATAGATGTTGTAATTTACCCCTTGTGCTGTTATGCAGGAACTATTTCCAAGGCTGAAAGCTGAGGAAAATAGTTGCTAGGTAACAGTACGACAGGTCTACTAGTACCTGAATAAGGCCAAGGTAACTTTATCACTACTAGCAATCAGAACATTATAACATGATAAATTTGCACTTAAAATAATAACTCATGCAAATTAGATGCAAATGATAAAGGTAGACAAGTACTCCAGTCCTACTATCAGTATTAATGTCTTATTCAGTCATATTTTAACAGTTATTGTCTTCTCTTTGTAATACAACTATTCTCAACTCTCCCGTCACTAGAGGAACATGTAGGTACATGTACATGATGTGTAACGCACATCATTCTAAAGACATTAAGCAATATCCCTTTGTTCTGAGAGAGCTAAAAATCACTGTGGTTTCACTCACGAGTGCTGCAAAGTTGAAATACATAATAATAATAATAATAATAATCTTTATTTGTCGAAATAAATTCAGAAATTTGTTGAATGGTCACTGCAAGAGCTGCACCCTAGTGCAATAGTGTTGAAGAAGTGGAAGGACTACCCGGGGAAAACCTGCATTGTTCTGCAGGGTCAAAATGAGCATCACTTGTTACATACAGACCTGGTTAATTTTTTTTAATCAAACCCAGCCAGCACTTGGCAGATTCGAACCCAGACTGCAGAGGTAAGAGGCCTATGAGCTAACCGCTCGGCCACCGACAACCCAACCCTTGTGATACAGTATACATTATAATCAGACAACCTGGGTTATGGAGAATATTTCCCATATGTTCACATACCTGTATCCTGCACTATTCATATTCAAAAATTAAGCTTTTATATTAAATGGAAATCTCGTTTTAATAATTACGGTACGTCAAATTATCGACAAGACTTTTATATAATATTACTGTGCCAAATGATTGTGACATTTTCAATAAGAACAGATATGCAATTATACATGTAGTGCATGCATTGTGCCAAGTAATTGAGACATTTTTAATAAAAACCCGCACACTGCATGAAATGTGTTGATGAATGTATAGATCTATTACAAATGTAGGTCTACTTATCACAACATATATCACACACTGAGTACCATGAAATATTTCATTTTCACAATATCCCTCTTTTTGCTATTTATGATAGCATAATATAGAAATATTTGGATGGTTAGAAATGTATAGTTTTATTACTAGTCTACTTAAAGTGGCCATATGAATGAGGATTGGGTATTTATTTCGGACTTTTAATTTATAAAGATGAAGACGAAGAACGATTGATGAAGTCTGTGTTTTTAACTCAATAAATTGCAAAAAGATTTTTTTTTAAATGAGTAAAAAGTTTGTTATTGTACGTACAATAACAGACATTTTATACATTTATCAATCTTTTGCAATGTATTGAGTTACAACTAAGGACATCACATATGTTGTTTGACATTGACTTTTCAAGTAGGAAGCCATGATAAAATTATTTTATAAATTAAAAATCCTAAATAAATACCCAATTCTCATCTATATGGCCATATGTGAGTATCTCACGCTGTGACACATAGTACTACAGAATACTTCATTTTTATTTGTCCGACATTAAGCTATTTCTGATAGCATATCATTAGACTATTCAAAGGATTAGAAATGTATTATTTCCTTATGATAGCGTGGACAGCGTCTAAAGCTGTATTATAGTAATTCTGACAGTGTATTACTTGAACTGAAATAAATGTGATGTGATGTTCTTTTATGCAGACCTCATTTGTAAAAGTTCTTGTTACTGAAGAATGAACTAAGCACCTGCTTTTTCTGTTCAAAGTGTTTTTTACATTTCATATTATTTTGTATGAATGTACAAATTGAATTGAATATAACAGGATGTGTCTGTGAATAGTTGAACTGGTGGTTTCATTCCATACATTTTACCTAGTATGCCGATATCTGGTATTGGTAAATGATTTTTAACAACAGTACTTTTAATAAGGTATGTCAATTCATATGGACTGCAAATTTTCTGCAAAAGTTTTTGAAAATAATACATAATGTTTCTTAAAGTGGCCATATAGATGAGGATTTGGAATTTATTTAAATTTTTTAATTTATACAACAGTTTTATCATGGCCTTCTACTTGCAAAATCAATGTGAAACAACATAGACTAAGTCTGTGTTTGTAACTCAATACATTGCAAAAAGCTTTTAAAAAAATGGGTAAAATTGTTATTGTATGCACAATAACAAACGTTTTACATATAATATTTATTATGATTTTGTAATTTATTAAGTTACAAACCTTGGCATATGTTTTTTTCACATAAATTTTTCAAGTAGGAATCCATGATAAAATTGCTTTTGACTTTTTTAAATCCAAAGTCAATACCAAATGTTCATCCATATGGCCACTTTAAAAGTCAATAAAAACGACTTTTTGTGAAAAAATTAAATGTGTCCATATTTCGGTTCTGGCTTTATGCTACAATTACTATTACAGGAAATTTGCATTCTTTAGGTAAGCTAGGAGGTCCATTCTGAAAGCCATCTTGCAGTACTCTGTTGTATGATCAATGTTTTGTAATTTTTACTAAGTCTGTCATAGCTGTCTGTCATGCTGCTGATACAAGAATTTGTGAAATAAAGGCTTTAAAATATGAAAACATATAATTGACAAGAGAATTGTTTTTTTTTTATTAAAATGATATAAAAGTACATACAAAGGTCAAATCTATTTGAATTCACCTACTTGGTATTTCAACAGGCTTCCCCGTCAATTTTGATGAGGCAATTAGTTCAACTCGGTGTACATTCCTAGAACCATATTTTTGTGACTTTTGGCATTGTGATTTTGTTAATAATTATAATTAATGTCGACTAATGTATTTACGACAATTGTTCATTTAATTACACATATCAAAACAATAATTTGCAAATTTTATTACGTTTTGAGAAGTATTTGTAAGTTTACATCTACTTTGTTCATTAGATAACACAGCATTTATGGCAATAATATTATCAACACAATATAAGGAAATTTATGCTGATGACGCGACATGAGCAAAAATTTGGGAGTTGCTTCCAAGGAATTGTGTGACTCTGTGTAGAAATTTTTATTATTAAACTTAATGCAGGTTTACCATATTTCCTAACCACTTATCAGGTTTCAAAAACCTTGGCAGAAGTACTGATTTTTAAAAAGATTTCCATGAAAATTGGAGTAAAGAATCAATTATTAATATACAAAAACCAGCCCTACAGATATTGTTATACTAACTAGCATGTATGGGATCAAACCATCTGTTCAACTATTCCGAGATACATCCTGTTCTTTTTATATCAAATTCATTATGCATAATTATAAAAAAAAAAAATTGCTGTACAATGGACCTATAGCAATAGTAATAAAGTTATATAATATAACATGTGACAGCAGCCTCTGTTGAGGAACAGTGCACCATATCATATCATATATTCATACCACAGCTTCATACATGGATTTAAACTCCAATAACACCTGTGACTGTTATTGTACACATAAGTAAATCATTCATACAAAAAGACAAGACTTAGGCTATTAGTATAGACATGCTTAATAAGCATGTTATATTTAAAGGTCTTTGATATTTTACTGGTAAATTCATACCAAGGAGGCAAATTCTCATGTCTACTTATATCATTCTCACAAACCATAGCTGTTATTTTTTTCAATGAGTTATACATGAAGCTAGTCCGTCAATTCTACTGGAAAGTTTACATAATGTTATTTATCTGGGTTCCAAAATTATGTATACAATGCAGGGAAATCAATACAAGTCTTATGGAGAAATGTTCACCTATATTGGCTATAAAGTATAACACTGAGGTCCCATGCAAATTTTTAAGCTGCAACTACAATGTATTTGAAACTGTTTTGTTACAAAAATGACTTGCTAGTAATATCATACACCATGAGCAGTATTGAATCACCTGTGGCTAAATGTATTTGTGTACCAATACACACAGTGTGGTGCAATTTATCTGATCAGATTGATTTTTGGATCTGCATCCAAAATCAGCCCCCCTCGATGCAATCGCAATTTCAACCTATTACGGAACAAAATGTATAACTTATGGATAAAAATGACCTTTAATTAACATACACTGTACACAATATCTAATCATGGGTATTTAACACTTTCTAGGGAATGTATTTTTGGTTGTCTGATGGAAAAAATACTACCAGTTCCAGATAGTGCATGTGTACAGTAGCAAATAGAACTTCCTTCAATATGAAGTATCTAATTATTAGGTGGTGTCAAGGTTTATTGAAGGTGGCATAAATATACTACATAAGTCAATAACATCATTGTAAAATCATAGTCAGCTGGACTCTATACAGCACCATAAGTTTTTTTTTGCATCAGTGGAAAAATGTGATCTGGTTTGCAAGAATACTACTAAGTAGAGAATTGATAAAAATGCGCTATACACGAATTGATAAATCTCAGCAAAAACACTGCCTATCTCTACTTTAATGTATTTAATTTTTTACAGTATAACAAAAATTAGCAGAAATATATTCTAGAAGTTGGTAATATGTATTACTACACTAACTATATATACCTGCCAATAAAGAAATGCTAAAAAGTGGTAATGTAAGTGTTCACAAATAGGGTAAACAACAGGTGGTTATTTTGTACGCCATCTTACCTTCTAACATTTACCATTGCCATGGGTATACCAGTTGGTGTGTTAAACGCTGGGAGTAACTTGTTACCAACCTCTACTGCTTTATTTTTAAAAACCTGTATAGGTAAAAAAGAAAGGAGATTTTCTTTAATAGAAAAGATAGAATCTTCTGTTTGTTATTTGCAATATGAACATGTGGAACAAATATGGAGATACTGCATGGTGACCTCCATGTCAAGTGTGTGCATGAGGTTTGGTTTTGATCTCCAGCTTGGCTAGTCTGTACAGTGTATAAAGATAGACATTCGTGCCACGCTATCAGCCAGCAGTCACTATAAGTTGGTTAAGAAGCCGGAGAGGGTTGAACAACACAATACAGTCTACAGCTTGGCAAAACAAACCTGGAGACTGTTACCATAACAACCATGAGATCATTAACACCTATACACTCTCAAGGAGTTACATCCTTAATGAGTTATATGTTCGTAATTTTAAAGCATAGCTAATTTCATCTACATCCTGCTCATGACATTCCCTTTTCACACTCCTTCATCCATGTCTGTCTGTCTGTTTGTTTGTCTGTCTGTCTGTCTGTGTCTGTTTGTTCATTTATATAATTTATCCGTCTGTCCGTCTGTCTATTTGCTCATTTATTTATCTATTTATTTTTTATCTATTTATTTTTTTATCAATTTATAACAATATGATAAAATTCTTCAATTCCAAGACTTAAATTTTTGGCTTTGGAACTGTACAACAAAGAGTGCCTACATGACTTGGAAAGTTTAGCATCCTTGACTAACCTCTGTCCCTCTACATAAAAATGGAATATTCCAAAAACAATACAAGATGATACTATTTCTAGATACCAAGGAATGTGTAGGGGTGGTACTTACTACGTCTCCTGATACAGCATATGCTGATAAAAGTCCACCAAGGAATCTAATGTTGACTTCAAACACAGACACATCTCCAGCTTGCTGTGGAGGGATTAAATAAATAGAACATTAACTTTCATTATTACACAATAATTAAAATTTAATAATTATAAAAAAAATTAATTATAAATTTAATAATTATAGTTTTATTTGAATTTTAATGACCTTTAAAATAAACCCTGCCACAGGTAGGTATACAAACGATTTAGGTACAAATTGTGACGTGAGTTATATACGTACTTGTGTGTAAGTTTTGTACCCAAAATCTAGTGTGCACCCAAGTGAGACTAATAGCATGAATTATACACATACTGCATAGTATTTATATTAATTGAAATTTTGTAGTCAACTGAGACTGAGCTTTTATATCATATCAACATCCTTCACACTTGAAGTTGAACAGTATTTCTTCCCCTTCTTTGAAAATGTCTCACAAATGAAAGAAATGTCATTCATCTAAGATGATAAATCCCTAAAAGGGTATCTATAATGCCTGCTGTAAAAAAAACATACAATAACAATGATAAAAAACAAAGACACAACTTACAGACTAAATTTGAAAACACATTAAATAACTCAATAAGTCAATAAATATTGAACATGATCATGACATTGGCACTGTAAAAATCTATCAGATGTACTTCAGTATGTGTTTGGTGCAAGGTTTATTTTAGCTGAAAATGCTCACAAGTTTTTCATGTGTGGAAATTACTCCCACTATTAACATACTTTACATTGTCGTATTTCTATTCAGTTGTTGCAAAAGGTGTCACCAAGAGGCATGCACTGAATACAATGGGCCAATCACATAAAAGTTATTGACAAGTAGTGTCTACTTTCTCCTTGTACTGTCTGCCACATTAAAGTGTGCCTGATGTACCAAAATAAACATGTTTACTATTATTCAGGATTTTTTTTGAGCTCTTCAATAAAGGGCGAGTGTGCCTAAAGAATTGACCTATTTTAAAATAAAGGTTGTCAGTTTCATCCAAAATGTTGTTATGAAATCTTAATTGTTCCTATAGTCATTTGAATCATCAAAGGACTTTGTTTGCTAATTATTTAGTTTTCAAGAAAATTGCTTTAAATTATAGTATGTTCATATAGAGTTAACACACAAAGTGTTGTGGCCATGTTGAAGTATAATATGTATGAATTTTGAGGATATTTTGTTACCTATTCGAAATTTGCATGGTGACCCCTACTTTTTCTCCTTGATTTTAAGAGCATGGAGTTTTCTTAAGAGGTACATCATACATGTAATTTATTGCAAAAGTAAAGATTTATATTTCTATGGCACCTACTACATGTATAATTATGTAAATGTACATTTTTCAAAGTCATATTGTACTCATAACAAAGAAGTAAGGTCAAGAGTAAGTGAATCATGTGGATACTACTATGGAAAGCAAGGTATCAGCAAACTAAGGTAGACAGACAAACTAAAACTTTGATCTTTATTGCATGATTACACATGGGTGTGATAAGTGGTGACTTAAAGTTAATTATGTGGATATAATCACCCTGTAATCACCATACAGTAATCACTGAATGAGGTTTAATATCTGGCCTCTGGGGAAAACTTGCTATCAAAGAAACCATCCCACTGTGAATGTAATTACCTCAACTTTTATTCATTATATCAACATGTAACAATTGTTTTAGTTTGTGTCTATCTTAGTTAGCTGATACCTTTTGTTTTATGCAGTAGTATCTTGTTTATCAACTTACAGACTCAAATTTAAACTCTGTTGCCACCCAATCTCTACCCTGTTTGAATTCATCATTCAATCCCATTATATAAAGTGTATCTAAGCCGTCTATAATAGTTGCTCCCATACGTGATCTGCCAAAGATACTGGCAGAGTGTCCAACTTTTGAGATTGGTTTGAGTTCATTTTCACCCCAAGCATAACTGTGGTAGCCTTTCCAGGCATGTTCCATCATCTGTTGACAAAGAAAAAAAAAGTTTATTAAACATGTAAAGTGTTTTTTAAAAAGTATGGAAAATACAATGTTGATGTCAGTGATGAAGATAATAGCCGGTTAGCAGTCACAACAGCCGTTATAAGAGCTGTGTGACTGGGCTATAAATTTGGGAAAATACTCAAACCTGACAATCATTGAAAAAAAATCCTAAGGTCGGAAAATTAAATATGAGTTGCACAGAAGTTCTAATAGCTACTAAAAACAAGCGTAAATTACAAATTAATTCATAATTATTTGGATAATATTTTATGCAGAAAAACAAGACTGGCCGAACGTATCATACATACAGCATGTTAAATAAAATACTCATGGCTACACAATGAATATTCATGATTCCTGAGTGCATACTCCCTTCAGTCTAAACATCTCTCATGAATATTCATTGTGTAATGTGTATTGCCCACAGCAGAGATATCTCACACAAGATCAACCTCATGTTTCTCTGAAATTGCAAGTAATTGTCGATGTGTAAAATCATGAAATGACTCCAGAAACCATAGCTGATGAAAATGTCTTTATTTCCCAGAGTGGCATTCCCCCTTAAATAAAACCAACCCTATAACTCAACTGATATGCTAGCTAGTAGTAATTCAAGCAAATGATTAAAACATTGTACCACATGTATACGATATATAATAAACTTGGCAATGCTAATTATGTCTAAATAGATGTATAATAAAGTTTTATTCTATATTTAATATCCCGGTACATCACAGGGTTTATGACTAAATGATACAAAAGTAGCATTACTAGCAAGTCAATTTCTATCTAAAAACACATGTACTAAAACTTTTATTTCATTTTTAATATATATATATATATATATATATATATATATATATATATATATATATTATGTCGTCCGAAGATCGCATTCAAGCGTGAAACTCTGAGTAACGGCTCCGTACCATAACTTGTGTATTTTGTGTAAATACAGCTCTACTTCGCAGTATTGAGCGCTTTTCCTTCAGTTTATGACTTACCTCTTACACTGAATTAGTAATATATATATATATATATATATATATATATATATATATATATATATATATATATATATATATATATATATATATATATATATATATATATATATATATATATATATATATATATATATATATATATATATATACATCTATATACACATACAATGTACAATTTTATATTTAATGTATATAATTATCATACATGTATAATTATATACATTTTTTGTACATATGTTTGACATGTGTTTGATACCAAAACAGATGGTTGTTCTAAATATGACCTTACTACATGTAGTCAATATGTTTTAA
The DNA here is from genome assembly GCF_964340395.1 of Glandiceps talaboti. Taxonomy (NCBI): domain Eukaryota; kingdom Metazoa; phylum Hemichordata; class Enteropneusta; family Spengelidae; genus Glandiceps; species Glandiceps talaboti. The sequence continues at coordinate 14,038,359 of NC_135551.1, read as the reverse complement.
ACAATGTTATCCTTGGAAGTATCAAATACATGTATTGTCATATGTAGCCCTTGTCTGATTCTAATTCATGTTAATACATGTTTCTCTTATTTCTCTTGGGGTGTATTTATTTGTTGATGTCAAAAATTTCTGGTGTAACTGACAGATTTGACCTGACAGTGATGCTGTCTACGGAACTACCATTTCTCACCTGCTCTATATGTGTTTCTTCACTGGTTGTTTTTTGTATATGTATACATGTATGTATACGGGTAATGTACATGTACAGCACATTTCAAATTATCATTCACTAACTCTGTTTGATATAAAACCACGCAGTAACCAATAAAAAAAGTTCTGCATATTCTTCCCAACTTGGGAATTTCTTGCTACATCGATTTTGAAATAAACTATTTAAAGCTACTGCAACTAGATGCAGACACGCAAGTGTCAATGTTTCTGACATCTCCTTTTGATGTCTGCATGATGACATTTTAGTTCATTTCAATGTCACAAGAAATTGTATTCATATAATTTTGCTATCTTCAAGTGTACATGTAGTACCATGTGCAGTTTCTTATTGGTTTGTGCAGGATTTGGCTCACGGCAGTCGGCGGCTGTCGGGCCCGCCCGTCACTGACAATTACCGACCTTGACTCAGAGGTTGACGACCGTAATGACCTGAATGCATTTTTATCCCTCCCCTTATGTTGATCCATCATTGTCACCTAAGTTTTCTGCCCACACATGCATATTGATTGACCAAGAGAATAATCTATAAAAATCTGTCAAAAGAACGACGTAGATGACCATTCATTACAATAATGACAAATACTCTACTATTTAAACAGACAAAGTGTGAACTAATTGACTATGCAGCAATGCCTGCAATTATGCAAATTAGGACAAATATTAATTAGCGACCAGGACTACTGTCAAGCTTGGCAGAACCCTGTGTGTGCATGGTTATATCAAACAGATCTAGTGAACAGTCACTTGAAATGGGCTGTATACAGCTGTATCAGATCATAGGCCACAATACAATACAAAACTGACTAAAATGATTTATGCAATTTATTTAGATACATTGTACATATAGATGTATCATCAGTTACATGTACATGTACACCCACACATATAGATATTCTAAGAGGTCAAAGTTGAACCTGCAATGCTTATAAAAACAAATGGGCTGCCAACCTGTGTTATCACCCATGTTATCAGGACATGTTATCATGCATACAGTACAAACAAATACCAAAATGTACATCTGATTCATTTGTAGTAAACATTTATATATTATATACTACTATGGCATCGAACATCGGTAAGACCATTTTGTTCAGTTAAGGCCAAAAAAAAAAGAATTGTTTCTGGTGAGGATATGTTGTCTAAAGTGGTGTGACGATGGGAATTTTTTTTTTTAATTCTCAACAAACCTGTGGCTCAATCTACTATTTATGGCAGTTACTGTTCATTTTATTTAATACTTGAGAACAAGTGTGTTACTGTATGTGGGGCAGATGTCATATGTTTGTTCACGATTTGCTCTACAGTTGGCTTGACTGAGGTAGCTATTAATGTAAGTCCAGGATTATTTTTGTGTCGCACCCCCCCCCCCCCCCCCCAACCTGCAGACAACAACGTCTAGGAAAGACTAGAGTACTATGTACATGTACTTCCCATATCAAGAAAATGTATGAACAAACGATGTACATGCATCACGGCACTAAATTAACTGATGAATTGAATCAAATATAACGTGTGGTCTAACAAAATTTCATTTGACTTTTTATTCAACATGCATAATTTGCATGTTTGAATTATTTATGTACAATGTATGTACAACAACACTTTGAACTTTGAAATGAATTAGTTATTATTTATTCATAATATGAAATTTAAAATGAATTATAATAATTGGCAATTGACATCTTTACATCGTTAATTAATAGCTCACTATATCAATATACATTATATAACACACACATGATGAGTAGAACATTGTGAAGTGCAGCTGTATAGTAGTATTACTATTATATTTATTTAGTTCAAATATTACAATAATGTCATTTTAATATAATAATGTAATATACATAATATCTCATAATGTAATAAATATTACAGCTGGCTATTTGGTACAATGCTATGGTATAACCCTAGTGGCATGCAAGGGTAATTTAACATATATACAACATTTATGTACAAATGTACAACATGAATCATTATTACATTCAAACATGAATACATTTAAGAGGGGAGCTGTCGCATAAAGTATGAGTAACTCCAGTGAGTAGATAAACATATCCAGCAAAAAAACATGTGATAGTCATAACTCTGTTTCCAAGGAAGAACGGCACATCAGTTATTTAAGTGATTGCTAGACATCATGTATATATATGACATGATAGTAATTGTATGCATCAGTTGTCACCCATATTGTAATTAGCAATGATCTAGAGTAAATTATCTACCATTACAGTCAATATTACATGTACTTCAACCAAAACACATCCATGCAATTTGATATTTAATGTAGGAAGGTTCTTCTGTATCTCAGCTGTTGGCATAGCGATGGCAAATTTCATGAACACCCTTGGGAATTGTTACCATTCCACTGTGCCACTGGAGGCTGGTATAAAACTGACTAATAATAATATAACTAATATGTATTATTACACATAATGATAGTGTGCTAATTATTGTATGTTCTCTATGAACTCAGTCATCACCTTTACTGTTTTCTGTTCAGAGTTGAGGGAACACATGATGACATTTACAAATTACATGTACATCTACATTGTACGTGATGTTCTAGCTATTTTTGTTCACACAGGTGTTTTCATATGTACAGTGGAAAGATTTCACATTCACTTTTATGCCACACTGTAGTCTTTCTTGTCATATGTGTATTGAATGTGTGTTGGTCTGTCTGTCTGTGTGTCTCTGTGTGTGTATGTATGTGTGTGTCTGTGTGAAATGTACGGGTATAAAGTTGGCATCAGATTCAGATTCAGGTAGCGTCATATTGAGCGTCAGATAGCCTCAGATCCGAAGACACCCAACGGATCTGATCTGTGGCTATCTGACATTATCTGACGCTCAATGTGACGCTACGTGGATCTGAATCTGACGCCAACTTTATACTCGTGTGAAATGTGTATGATGTCCGTGTGTCTGAGTTTGTTCATACATATTTGTATGTACATCAGCATGTATGTATGTATGTATGTATGTATGTATGTATGTATGTATGTATGTACATGTATTGTATGTATTGTATGTATGTATGTATGTATGTATGTATGTATGTATGTATGTCACCATGTGTCTGTGTCCGTGTTAATGTAGTTGCATGTGTGTGATATAAAGGTATGTATGTATGTACATGTAGTCACTTAGTGTTGATGTCTGTTTGAACTGCTACAAGCATATGCATGTACCTGTACATGTACCTGTATTTATCCACTACATTATCCTTGCACATGTACAAACACTATCCCATAAACCACGTACATGTAGGAGGTATTCATTTTTAAAAACAATTTCACTTCTAATAATAATACTAATAGCAGTATACATTTTATGTGACTATTACAGCACACACATGAATCTGACTGTGCAAAATATGAACAAATAAAATACCTAGTTATCATAGCTGTTGTTGGGCAAACATTACTACATCATTATCACTACTCTATGATAAAAGGACACAAAAAGTTTATTTTATGGCTTAGCACAGATGTTAACTTATAAAAGCTGTACTTGAGTTAATATATTTAGATTATATATGACCCATTTGAGATAAGCACTCTTTGGGGCTCACTTTTTATAATAATCCCCTCAAGAGGATGATTAGTCTGTTCCTGTATGTAAGACGTGACATTTGCTACATGCTACCAGCCAGAAGCCTGATTGGGCTGAACAACAACATGACTGTATCTTACAGTCTAGGGGATGATCACATATAAACAACTTGCTTACTGCTTCAGATAACCAATAGCTTATTTCACCATCAACATAAAATTAAATGAAATATTTTGGTGTTGGAGTTTCCAGGATTATCATTTACAGGGTATGTTTGTAAATTATATTTATGCAAATGAGACAGTAGTATATGCAAATGAGACAGAAGTATATGCAAATAAGATAGTATTTCACATATTGGAAATGAGTACAAATAATGGCTATAATTCATAACTTTTGACATTCTACATAGTATTAATAATGAGCAACAAAAATCTAATTATCGCACTTGGAAAATATATCAAACTGAGTAATATAAAAAGGGAGCACCACCTACAAAATACTTATAATATATAATTTGAAATGTCTAATTACCCTTCATTATTATTTTTTCATTAATATTATGTTTCAACTCGTTGAATAGTTATTGTTGTTGTTTTGTTTTGTTTTGTAGTCTTTATTATGATGTGTAATGTTACTTTTAAAAAGCCTATAAGTGTTATTATTATGATTCTTTTTTTTTCTAATTTTTTTTTTTTTTGTACCTTTAGCAAATCCCCAGGGTTTTGTTACGTGTAATCAATAAATAAATAAAAAATAAAATTACATAATTATGCACCCTGATTACTTGCATCATTGTAATGTATATCATACATGTACATGTATGCATGACTGTGAATACTAGCAGTATTTCTACTTGTATTGCAGTGCTGAATAACATTATTGCATACTAGTACTACATACATGTGCATGCCGGGGAATGAGTGTGCAAGTGGCTATAAAATGAACCAATAACATAAACAATTAATTGCAATAAAAAGACTAACCTTGATCATATTTATTGACAATTGAAACATTAAGATGTAGTACCTTGCTTTAGGTTGGGGAAACCAGGTAATAGAAAGGGAGAAAGGGTTAAAAATGGCAGTGTTTCCCCCATAGAGTTTATGGTAGGGGCTATGGTAATTGTGTTTGGAAACCTATGTCGGTAGATTGTACCTACTTACATGTATGCCCTTTAGCAAAAACAGGTTGAATACAGGCGAGATGTAATTACTCTAATTGCAAATTGCAAATTTTCAGTTACGTTTTTTTTATGAAAACAGATGGTATACATGTAGCTCATGTATTATCTTAAAGTGATCATATACCATCTGCTTTAATATTAGTCTCCATCAGTTAAACCCTTTGTTTGACATCCTTAAATTTCCCCAAAACCTACCACGCACTGTACCAGGCAGACGGGAAACAAAAACACTCAATGCTACTGTGTTATGTAAAAATTCACTTTCCTGTTAATCTATTTTCTATTTGTACTTAAATCTACTACTATACTGGTGAAATTTAAACGTCAAAGTTCAAAATGTGTTTGTCTAACAACTTTTTAGATATGTGTCAATTATTCTGAAGATATTTGAACGGTCTTTCCATTTACAATTTAGTATAAATCACTGCCTTTCTTTGGAAATTTTGAGCAAAACGAAATTTGTTATTTTTTTTCTAAATCTACCAACAAACGTACCCGCATGTGAATGTAATACAAAGAATGTATTTGATAGTGCCATAATAAACTATACACTTAATTATGCATACATATATAGTTAACTACATCATGTACCACCTTACAACCAGCAAATGATAAAATTCTCATTATATTTACAGCAGGGCTGAAATTGGTTCTTTTCCCTGTATGGCTGCTGTTTTTTTCACACAATTCAATAAATAAACTCACAGCAAAACTTCAGATACAGGGGAATATTACATCTAGATGACCAATCATCAATAATATTCAATCATCGATAATCTTGTTTTATTCATCCACTTTCTCTGTCTCTGTCTGTCTGTCTGTCTGTCTGTCTGTCTGTCTGTCTGTCTGTCTGTCTGTCTCTCTCTCTCTCTCTGTCTCTGTCTCTGTCTGTCTCTCTCTCTCTCTCTCTCTCTCTCTCTCTCTCTCTCTCTCTCTCTCTCTCTCTCTCTCTCTCTCTCTCTCTCTCTCTCTCTCTCTCGTTTTGGTAATTCAAATTTTGACTTTTCCCATGGATTGAGTTTATGGGGAAGTTTAATTAATAAAAGGAAAAGGGACATCTGCAAAAACTAGTGACTATTGATTTCCAGTAAAGAATTATGGATTGATGAATGTTGAGGAGGTAAATTTACCAGAGTTTCCACAGTTTTGAGTGCATTTCCTGACCAAAACTAGTACAACAGGTTATAGGACAATATGTGAAGATTTTAATACCCCCTCTGTTATCAGTGTTCCAAAGCCTTGGCAAAAGATCTGGAGACACATAAATTTGAAACATACAGACTTTACAAACAAAGTGAGAGTCTGGTTAACAAGATGAAACAATCATGATCTTTTCAGTAATTACATAATACATGTATGTAGATGTCTAGTCTTAAAGCAAGCAAACAGTGAGGTAGGACAAAGTGTGGTAGACAGAAATGGTGTAATTTTTACAAAGGTGAAACTCTTCCAGAACTTTTAGAACAGTTACAGGAAATACGCACACGGAAGTAACTAATATATTTGTCTACAACCTACTGCGTAACAACATTAATGACGGATTGAACAAGTACATAATTATTCTCCAATATTTTTTTTCGTTCAGTAAAGGAAGATACATGTATTAGTGACCTAAATGATAGTTGTATGATTGTTTTTGCTTGAAATAAATTTATAATTGACAAACCTAATACAGAAATAATTTTGGGTCAATTCAGCACAAAATTTACTGGTGCTAAAATTTGGAATTCAATCCCTTCATATAAAAGAGATATAAGTTGTTCCAGCTATCATCCATCATGTGTTCTAATTTGTAATGATAAATATTCTTAAAACCCCATGACCATATACATAATTATTGGTACATTACATGAAAACTGACTTGGTCTTGGTCTAAAAATTTAAAAGAAATTAATCCCACAGCATTTCCCAGAATTCTGACTAGGCCTGTTATAAGAAATAGCATCATGTAATTCTCTCACGTACCAATGGCCAGGTGCCGAAACGTCTAGTAGAAAGCCCATGAGTGTATTTGTTCGAGCACAGAAAACTACCAGTTAAGCCAAGTTTGGATTTCAACAAGTAAATGTTTTAAGTTATTGGAAAATACATCTATCATATTGTAACTTAATATGTTCTATTGCCATTGTTTACATTTTTCTAACTCATCCTTTTGTTTACTATTTTTTTGTGCATGTAAAAATGATTATAAAAAATCCATGCTTAACTCTTTAACATAGATATTTTGTTTAAAAAAGAAAAAAAAATCCAAGGTAATTCAAATACTCGTTCAAGAACATTACAAGGCCAGCATAATTTGTTATCATTATGGATGTATTAGTGAAGTTCCAGTATTGGCCACTACATCATCATGCTATATGATGAATGTACATGTACAACGAAAAGACCAGCAAACATTGAAAAATGAAACGGCTGTAGGGTTTCTGCACAAAGAAAGTGTGTGTACCGGTTAATTACCTAGGGCAGTCAGAGCGCCTCCAGTTATATCTAAGTCTATGTGTTTAATTAATCGCAAAATCCAATTGACAAAACAGGACAAACAGTTTGAAAACACGGTACACATCCATTACAATGCGTTGTCTGCTACTTGCCAGATAAATGCCAAGGTTTTTACTTGAATACTTTCAGTTCAGACTTACCTCCTTAACTTTGTTCCTTCTTTCCCTTGCCTCTGGATCGCTTGGTTCGCCTCCAGTAACCCCAACTGCCCCTATCTCGTGGATTTCTACATTTTCCACTACTTTTTGCTTTTCTTCGGCCTCTTTCTTAGCTTCTTCTTCTTTCTGATTTTGTATAAATTCTTGTTTCTGTTGCTGTATTTCGTCGAGAACTTGAGCAGGATCGCCGACAAGAGCACCTTGTGCATCTTTTAAAGCTTTTTCTTGAGCCATTTCGAGCTCTATTTTGTCTCGAAGGTTTCTATCATCTAACGCTTTATGAAAATCTTCTCCCTCTTCGTTCTCTTTTTTGTGGTGATTGACAACGAACCCTCCATCTGGGTTGATATCACCGATCTGTGGAAACACAACGTCTCCGACATCGCCTCGGATATTGATGTTCACGTTTTCGAGTCCAACTTTCTCAGGAATGAACAGTACTGCACCAAAACAGAATGTCCCAAAAGTAGCAAATATCAGTAAAATAATGTATTTTTCTCTAAGCCGCAAAGTTTGTCGCGTCAATATAGGAATACCGTTCGCGTTGTATCGTTGATGTGTGGGGAGTATGGGACCAGCCGCCATCTTGAATCATTTGCCAACAGTTTGTTTGTTAGCATGTAGTATCTTTACTCCAATTCAAAATTGAATCGTGGCAGCGCAGCTAGCGGCTCCGTCAATACCGTGAATACGGCATGCGCCATGTATACTCACTTTGAAGTTCTCATGCCCAGTCCTAGTCACAACAAACGTCACATTGTCACATTTTTGATAATTTTTTTTTCAGTTTTCAATAACTTTTCCATTCCTTTAGCATCAAAAACCTATTAGAATTTCGAGATCAGTGACTCAATGCCACGTAATGAATGAATTATAATGGAAATCAATTACTGAAAAAAAAGGTTTGGAACGACGACGACGTCGACCGTGAAGGAATTTGATTTTGTTTTAGTTTTTGAAAGAAATTAGAAAGAAAATTGAAAAATAAAAGATAGATAAATTCGATAAAAACATAATGAAATATGATAATTTCTTCTTTTAATTTTCTCTGCAACAACAAACGTATTATTTTTATTTTGTTCGCATTGACTAGCAGAGAGCTGGCATATGGACGTTTAATTGAAATAGTACAATTCGAAAATTTAAGAGAGAATTACTGGATAGATAGATAGATAGATAGATAGATAGATAGATATATAGATAGATAGATAGATAGATAGATAGATAGATAGATAGATAGATAGATAGATAGATAGATAGATAGATAGATAGATAGATAGATAGATCTGAGGCAGATAGATAGATAGATAGATAGATAGATAGATAGATAGATAGATAGATAGATAGATAGATAGATAGATAGATAGATAGATAGATAGATAGATAGATAGATAGATAGATAGATAGATAGATAGATAGATAGATAGAGGGAGGGAGGGACAGACAGACAGACAGACAGACAGACAGACAGACAGACAGACAGACAGACAGACAGACAGACAGACAGACAGACAGACAGACAGACAGACAGACATGATTTTCTTTGTTATTTTCTTTGCTATTAAAGACCTACTGAAATATTCTTGTGTCTAAATGCACCTGGGTCCTAACAGTCAGTGTTGCCCACGCTTTGGCTCTTGTCGCTGCATATCGCCCTCTATAGGTCAACTTATAAAAACAAAAGAAACTTTCGCGCTATGGGCTAGCCAACAATCAATTTATTTATTCATTCGATTCATTAGTCCAGCCGGCCGTCCAATCATCCAGCCAGACAAAATAATCACCGTCTTACTGTCACCGCACCCTCGACCTCAATTTCCTTTCTCTAAAACATAACCCTTAGTTAGTAATATTTACGAAAACAAACAAACAAACAAAAACAAACAAACAAACAAACAGACAGTGAGCATCTATTTTGAGTCCGACACTGAGCATCTAATTTGTGTCTGACACTGAGCATCTAATTTGTGTCCTTTAATTAGTGTCCCACACTGAGCAACTTATTTGAATCTGACAATGAGTAGTTGGTAATTAGAGAATTTAAAGTAATTTGTGTCTATGTAATTTCTTCTACTTGTCTCCCATCTGTTTACTAGACATAGATATGGAAACCATTGGATTAGAATAGATAAACTTTACCACTGGACTACAGTGGACTTGTGATTATACATGTGTCATTGTTATCAGTTTATAGATGTTTGCATGTAGTTGAAAACTGTTGTTACGGTTTTACATGCACTAATTTGAATATTTGTGTTACCTTGTAAGAACGTTTCACCATGTGCCATGGTTTCACATTGGATTGCACAAGCGGGCCATCTTGCTGGAGAATTCGCCAAGATAAATTCATACGATTGTCTTTACTATTTCATTGTAAATCAAAGTTGAAAATATTTTTTGTACTTCGATAATTAGGAACATATTTGTTCAGCGGCATGTCTCTTCTGCAGGTACGTACACAGCATATGCAGACTAGTCAGTGTTACGCGAGTGTACATACTCCGATGTAACACCGGGGTGAGTTACACTAACGTAACAGTAACATTGTACTCCGATGCACCGCTGTAGGTGAACTACTTCGAAAGTTACACCGTTCCAATGTTAGATGTACTCCAGTGTACATCACCGAGAGTACTTTCGATATTACATAGAAAAGTTGTCTGCCGACGTACCACCCTCCCTGATCACGTACTGACAAGAAGTCTCGCGCCCGTCCAGAAGTCGGGCGACGACCATTTTATCAGACGACAACAAATACTCTTGTAATTTTCACCGCGTTGTCTACAACATACGGGAAAGACTACTTATTTTTGGCTTACATAAAGACAGAAAGTTTAGCGGCATAGACGAGTGGTAATGTTATGTGAAACACCCTCAGCTCCGAAATTATAGCCTGAGTGAGATGATGTCCGAATGCCTGAAGATGAAGGTGAAGATAAATAGTGTACGCCACTCTGATGTCAGATATTATCACAAAATGGCGACAGAGATATACAATGTCAAGAGTCAGGACATCGAAATATTACATGTACTTTCAAAGGTTATAGTTTATTGTTTATTTCCTATGTCATGAACTGGTAAAAAGGCCAAACATTTCACTTGGTGATTGAATAATAATTGGGTAGCAATTAATTAAAGCTAGAGTGAATCTTTGGTTAACTCTGTAGCCCTTGCTTTGTGTTAAAGTGGAGACATACACATTTACTATGATATATATAGGCAAAAGAACATGATATATCCAAAAAAGGAGTACCCTTTATTGATCTTCAACCATAGACATAGAGGTAGCATGATTCCCAAACACCCTAAGTGGGAAAAGGGTTTGTTGCTTCATCTTTTACACTCTTACTTCCACACACTCAATACTTTTATCAACATGCCTTTTGGTCTGGCCTTTAATACTAATCACTGTTGGTTGAAATATAATGGCCAGTGTAGTTGAATGTATAAACCAGAATATATAGAATAGAGTAGAATCTTTATTGCATCTTAAAACAACATTCATCTGTGACAGTGACGTGTTTGGTACCAGCACAAACTAATAAATGTATAAACTAGAGTAATAATAGTTAATATGTTTTAAACAATAAACGTTAGGTTAGATAAATGTAATTATGTATATGTTTCTTTATATATTTATTAGATGTTTTGTCATCTAAATATTTTTCTCAACAGGAAAGAATTGCCTTGCTTATTTAGATAATCACTTACATTAAATTTTGCTTAAAAAAACAAAATAACAAAAAACACACAATACATTTTTGAAATGTAAAGTAATTTCTCTTTCACAACACACTGTTATCTGTGATGATTAGGAATCCATTCTAACTGAGAGTTTTTTAATCACTGCCTCTAACTTAATTACCATGTTATTATGCACATGTAAGCATAATATTTGAATGTGGGACAAGCTCACAAGAATTAAATTTGACTATAGATTTCTTCCTTATAGAAAACTTGATGAGCCATCTATATGATGTGAGAACAACAACAAATAAAGAAAACTAGGTGAGACTAATTTTATGCTTTTCTGTAATGCTGGGGAATCAGAGAATTCATGTTCACCATAGAACTCTAAAACAGAGTTCTGGGTTGGAAGAGGCTTGTTGTATACTGGGGCTGGGCATTACTAGATTTCCAGGTTGTAATCAAGTATCATATTCACCAGTAGAGAAGTATCTAAGAAGTATCTTATTTTATACTTACCAAGAAGAAGTATAAAATCACATTATTAACAACAGAATTCACACTGTTAATACAGAGAGGTAACCATTTCAAGAATCTGCCCAAGCAATCAAGTATTTTTTGTTTTATTACTGTTTATTTTTCTCTCATAGAACAAAAACATTTATAAGTACCAGGTATTACATTCCCATCAACCACTTTTCTAAGTTTTAATATAGTACATAACTAATGTGTATGAATCTTATTGGAGTAAAATGATATTCTGGTGCAATGATTTAGTCAGAAACATGAAAAAATCTTGACAGATGTTAACGTTGTCATGCACTGTGTGTCATTATATCATTGTCTATACAGGTAAATACATATCTCATTCTGACATATATGAGTACAAATGTCCACTGTTCTGCCAAGTTTGTTCCAGTTCAATATTATTAGGTTTAAATTAATGTCCTTGTCTTCTTCTGCATTTTGTCATCTTTAATTTTTTTTTCTATTTGAGACAAGATGTAGCTGCTGCCATAACTGTAGATTTGAAAGTGAGTACTGCAAATCTTAATTTTCTACATTGTCACCAATCTTTGGCAAAGAATATCAACCAAAATTTTGTTCTAACTGAATAAGTTGTTCTCAAACACAATTTATATTATCTTTCAAAATTGAGTTTCCATAACTATAATGTAATTACACAGATAGGTCATTGTGCCCTAAAGGTTGACTGACCAAAATCAATCAAATAAACATACATACATACATACATACATACATACATACATACATACATACATACATACATACATACATACATACATTCAAAATGATGCACACATACACAATTTAGTTGGATTAGAAATTGGTTGGATGTCAAATTTTTACAACTTTCATATAATTGTTTCAGCTTTTATTGCTATAAACAAAGAATGACAATCCAAGACGCTTTGTTTCAAGCCATGATCTCGGGTATGATTTTGGGTATGTCATGGATTTGCCTTGACCAACTGAAGATATCCAGGTGGGGAGGAAGTCATGCTGCAACAGACATTCATACATTTATTATTACCCTTACAAACCACCACTTACATCCTTGCTGATACAACAGACATTCAATCACATTCTAGTCATCACCTTTACCAACACACACTAATATCAGAGTTAATACACTTGTGCAACACTCACTCATATACTCGCCAACCCTTCAAACAAACACTAATATATTTACTCCAGAAGGAGAAATCCCACTGATGGAAATTAGTTGAGTCTATTGTGAGCTCTAGAATCAACTGGTCAGATTCGATCAACTGGCAAAAAACCGGCTAAGACAGAAATCAAAAGCAAAAACCAATGGCAAACAAGACATATTGTCAAAAGTCTAAACAAAGAAAAACATTATAGCACAAAGAATATCAAATAAGCAACCACAACAGAAAACAAAAACAAATGAAATAATGACAACACAAAAATATTTGCATCATGATCTTTAAAGCAATTGGCAATTAACAATCAATGAGGAAAAATAACTAATTGCACATGTTCTGTTGTATTCCAACAAATTTCTGTAAGTTTAAATCTGGTTTCTATTTTTTGGTGAATCACCTTAAACCACAGATAAACGAGTTTACGCAAGGGTTTATGGAGAAGGCTGTTTTATTTGATGTCACTCATGCAAGAAAATTAAAACCATTACCACCACCTCCGCATCGCACATCTTCTCTAACGATAATAGAAATAAGATTATTCAAATTAGCCATGAACCGACCTCTGTACACTGGGGTAGGGAATTTTGGGTATGGTGCCCAATTAATATCATTTACATAACGTATGCGATATTGTGTTAGGTATTGCACTGTGTACAATGCACCGGGGCAAGTCAAATTTGGTACATATTCCTATGTATGTATTAATGGAAGTTATATTTATTTAGCGATAAAAACGGGAAATCTTTATGAAAGAAGACCACAAAAACATCGCATTTTTACTTTATAACAAGATCTCGAATCAACGTCCGATGCCCCCTGTGGTAAAACAGAACCGCCCAAGCATGTATGTGATCCGGCAAGCATATACGGATCAACGACACTGACATTTCGAAATATTTGTTTAGGGAAGCACGATGTAGTAGCTTGAAAGTTCGTCTGGGCGCTTGCCTGTAAGGTTGGTAGATTAAGGAATGTCAAGAAAAATCGAATATATGTTACTCCGCAGTTGTCATGACTAGCGCCACCAATGTTTCCATGTTATTTACTTTTTTCGGCTTATTCTGATGTTTATATCTATATGTGTAAGAATATATGTGATTCTCGTCAGGGTGAAGATGGTGTCAACGAAATGTTGGATATATACTTATTGTTATTTTTCTCATATGTCGATTTATTTATAACATTTTCATTGGCACCTCATGACCAGTACATGACTGTATGCTATAATTTAACGAACCTTACTTGTATGTATAAGCTAACAACGTGTGTGTATGTATGTATGTATGTATGTATGTATGTATGTATGTATGTATATGTATGTATGTGTATGTATGTATGTATGTATGTATGCATGTATGCATGTATGCATGTATGTATGTATGTATGTATGTATGTATGTATGTATGTACGTACGTACGTATACACTATGTATGTGTGTGTGTGTGTGTGTGTGTGTGTGTGTGTGTGTGTGTCAATTTATGTACCCCGTCCCTATATCTCTATAACCAATTTTATTATGTCTCCTCTTCTCAGGATGTGCATCAATATTCTTCACTAATCTTGAAATACTCCACCGTTAATAGACTTTGAAGACACCACTGTAGGCCTATATAATATGTGACCTTAGCCTTTGAAGGCTTTATTGCAGGCCTATATATGGACAAAGACTTTGAAGGCTTTATTGCAGGCCTATATATGGACTTAGCCTTTGAAGACTTTATTGCAGGCCTATATATGGACTTAGCCTTTGACGGCTTTATTGCATGCCTATATATGGACTTAGCCTTTGTAGGCTTTATTGCATGCCTATATATGGACTTAGCCTTTGACGGTTTTATTGCAGGCCTATATATGGACTTAGCCTCTGAAGGCTTTATTGCAGGCCTATATATGGACTTAGCCTTTGACGGTTTTATTGCAGGCCTATATATGGACTTAGCCTCTGAAGGCTTTATTGCATGCCTATATATGGACAAAGACTTTGAAATGGTCATTGTAGGCCTATTTATGGACAGTGCTATATGACGTTTATATCGTCTTTTTCATTCGAGTTTAACCTGGCTCCTTGTTCATTTGTATTTTTGTTTGTCAAACGTTGTCAGTAATGACATAATGAACACTTATGATACGACTTCTGGGAATCACCCTTTCAACTTGAACAGAATTATGTATTAATACAACGGATTTCAAGTGCCGTTCAACTACACATGCTACATTTTAAGGTAGCAATATTGAATGAACACAGTTCCTCTTGCAATATTTTGTCTAAATTTAATGAATTGACGTGCTACCATACAGACATTAAAACATTGGCGCCGGCATGTCTGTGTCTTGTTGCAATACGTTGCAATTGGTTTATATGTTGTTGTTTTTTCCATTTAGATTAAATATTGTAGCAATAAATTGATATCTTGCTAATAAATTCGAAGTAGCATGTGTCGTTTCTTATTTTGATTTCTGCATGGTTGCATCATACAGAGTCGCTGAACGGTATTTTGAAAACCCTACTAGATAATAAGTTGAATTGTGCAATGTTTGGCATCGTGATGAGTATAGGGTATACATAATATATATAGGGTATAAACATATGCATGTTAATATTATAAATTGAAGAAAAAAATCTTAACATCATGTACATACAGCCGGGTGGTTTTTTTTCCGGCACAAATATCATGAACAAATTTAAAATTTTGAGTTTTAGTTATGTGGCTATAACACTACGGCTAATGCCCAAGTATATGTTGTGTCCTGAAATCCGTTTACTCCGAGTAAAAAATTCAACAAACGTTCTTTGAAAACAGTGTATATTCTCCGACAAAGAACAAACTACACGCAGGAAAAATTCATAGCGGTCGCCAGATTGCATCGAGCCTGCCAGGATTCGAACCTGGAATCTTCTGATCCGTAGTCAGACGCGTTATCCGTTGCGCCACAGGCCCGCTATATATCGACTCGGAATTCAAACTTGTACTGTGTCTATTTTCTTTCTAAAAGTTTTCTACCTTTGCCCCCCTCCCTATTGTTATTCGCTAAGTGCGTGCGTGAGCTCATGAATGGGTATAATCGATTTATAGATCGACACAACAAGACCGTTGCCATGGCATTCAAGACAGCGATTAGTGCAGTGGTGAACCGTGACCTTTCATATAGGTCATTATCGTCAGATATAGAACGCGCAATGCACGAACAGCTGCAATAAAGATAAAATCCTATACACGCACGTGTTGCTTTTGTATTTCCGATAACATGGCCCCCAGGAATATATGTCCAGGTTTTTTTTGTAAACTAAAAGGGTGCTTTGACGACGACACAAACGAATATTGACTCACAACATATCTCCCTTCTGATAGTTGTTCTCAATAATAAAGACATCCAATTACGATAAGATCAATACAATACATTACGTATTCTAAGCTGTACACATTCAATGTGGAGTCTTTCTCTGTTCACGAAGTACCCGATTTCTTAGAAAATATAATGTTTTTCACTTTCATTTTTTTAAAATCTAAAGTAGCAAGAAAGTACACTATACAAAACAAAAAAAGTGCATTATGTCATATTTCCGCTTGTCCTGGGGACAGTTGCCGGAATTGTCCGGGGGGGGGGGGGCTAATAGACTTGGTCCTTGAAACATACTAATCAAATACTTGAAAGCGATCTAACGAGCGGTTTCAGTGCAGAAAGAAAAACAATTTTAGCGCCCCCCCCCCTCTCCAAAAAAAAGAAGAAAAATCGCCAAAAATACAAGATAACGTTATATTACTTTTCCAAACAAAAATTGAAATATACCCTCAACCCAAGAACATACACTATCAAATATCAACGCAAACTGGTAAGAAATCAAAATATTATCTTTGACTGACAGTACAAAAACAAAAATTAAAGTCGAGAATGAATTAAGGCCTAATAAAAAATAATTGTGTGGTTCCGATTACGCTCAATTTTAGAATAGGAGAGTAGGTAAATTGTTTATTTTATTTCATTATATTTTTTTTTTTCATGTGTGAGTGTCTAGCTCAGGTGTTCAATTGTAATGGTATGTGTTATTTATTTATTCCTATCAGATGTACCGCAGTTTTATATAGTTTTTTTTTTTTTTTTTTTTAAGTTGATGTCATTTTCCGAATCCACTATTTCTTGTGAAACTTCAAAATTTGTGTAATTTTATTATTTTTTGTCGTAAACAAAGATTAGAGTCGGCAGTGAAAACCTAGGTGGGGTCGGGTAACCGGAACCGAACAATTCACTTTTTTAGGCGTAATATTTCTATAGCAAAAATATTGCTAGAATCTAGACTAGGCCATACCAAAGCTTGGTACTCTTGAAATGGAGTGGCTAAGCACGATTAGT